>NC_047631.2:3627500-3718930 GCF_009650485.2 Drosophila albomicans | reverse complement strand
CATCTGATCTGGTCGATTAAAGTGAAGATTTGCATGCCACTAGTGTTGCATGTCAACTTCTACATTGGCCAAAAGTTGAAAACCGGGCGACACTGTCTCCTCTACTGCAAAAGCATTGAATAAAGATAATATAGCTGATTATAACGAACCAATTTAAGCAGAAAGAGGTGACAGTAATAAAGTCCTGAAAATGCTTTAGACTTTTGAATTGAAAACAATTTAACAAAACGACAATACATTAACATAAAAAGCCATAAGTAAGCTCCAGGTATGCGATATTTATCCCCCTTATTCGGAAATTACAAAATGAATTGAAATGCAGACAGAACAAGATTGTAATAACTTATTCTAATATAAGTCAAGTATCACTTCAGAATATATTGAATCTTCTGTTGACCGCATATTTGAAATGGCAGAAAGACGTAATTACTCATTCGCAAGCAACGCATGCAAATTAATGGTCAGCTCTACGGTTTAATGGCTCATAGTCAAAGTATATATAAACAGCGATTTCACACACGGATCAGCCTGTTGGATTGGATCCAGTCACTGTTGTGACTACAATAATTCCTTTAAAATAATAGATTCCAAAAATCAAATTATTTGGTTTATCCATCTCCTCATCGGTCAGATTCTGGCCGACCCTTGAAAATGAATTTATTAAGGAAAACAACTGATCTTATAAAAAATGAAAAAAAACGATTTGGGACGAGGCAAATAAAAAACCTGATGACCACACCTATACCTCGGAGAGCAAAAAAAATAATAGTTAAATATGAAGGCATATTTGACTTTAATGACGGCAAAGTTTAAATGTGTTGACTGATACAAATTCCTGCCAATGCTGTCCATTATGTGGAGCTTAGCCAGTTCACTTTGATGATCGAAAAATTGAGTACAAAAAACTTCATATGTATTCTGATATAGGTAATAAGTCTTTACTGCATGGATACGAGTTCTCGAGTTCGTATTAAAAAGTAGCATACCGAATGAGCTAAAAAAATGGAGAGTCACAGGCTCAGACAAAGATGGTCTTGCGTTACGAAAAAAAGGATTCAACGTAGATATGGGATGAAATGGGTTCTGAACGTAGACAACCCTAAACAAAATGGAAGTGGCAACAGTAATGATGGAAATACCGGCCAGCAAAGAGCTTTGCAGATACCAAAACGTTATCAACAATTTTAAATTTCAACGAGAAACATTTTGCATAATTGTATATCATTTTACATTGCTGCATCGTGTGAATATAAAGTATGCCCAGCAAATTCAAAGATTATGTACGAAAACGTTCAACACTTATTGGTATCCAATGTCTCCAACTGTGCATAAAGTATTGGTTACATGGGCTTCAAATAGTGGAAACCTCCGTACTTCTCTAAGTCCTTTCGGTGACAATGCATCAGAAAGCTCGCAATTAATTGTACAAACGCCGATAGGCTTTCCCATGCAAGAAAAAACAGTCGCTGAATAACTATATCAGATTGGTTTAATAGCATTGGATTCCTCTGACCCACTGCTTTACAACCATATACATTTCTAAAGGAACGCCAAAGACTAAAATACAAAAAAAAAGGTCTGCCAAGAGATGTTATAGCTCTTTTGGAATCTCCTGACATTGAGCTTCCAACAACAGGGGCATGTGTAGACCATAATGTTTGAGCAGGTAGAAGAAGTCGCAGATAATGGAATTTGAAATACTCTCGGCTGATTCCCTTGGAGTTGAGGAAGAGCTTTAGGAAGAAATAAATTTATTTAACTGGGTATCAAGGTATGGAGACACAAAACTTAATATATTGGCCTCTAACTAATTTTTAATTTAATTTTTCAGGTATCCATATCAACTTTATAATGCAAATTTGTTAAAAATATATTAATAAAAATATTTAATACAATTTTAATTAAATATATTCATTTAAAAATAATAAAAAAAAAATTTAGGCGAAAAAATCGAAAATTGCAATTTTAATGGTAAGGTGGGAGGGAGGAAAGCGTGGCTCCAAATTCGAAAAAAAAAATCCGAAAATCTATCTTTATTTTTTAGGTACGTGTACAAAGTTTCAATGTTTCTATCTTAAAAAATGGTAAAAAATGCCGCAATTCGGGGATTTTTGTCCCATAGTGCGTTGGGTAGCCCTGAGAACCACAGCCTTTTTAGCCAAACCTCCTTGTTTGTAATATACTTAACCCTAAAGCGGAAAAACCGGAAACCGTCCTCACTCTCATGTGATCCATCATTATCAACATGTGATAATAAACACACTATTTTATTTATTTTTAACACAACACACACACTTGTTAATACGTAATATGATTACAACAATCATCATTTGATAAGTAAAAGTGATATATGCTTTATTATTATGATTATAGTACATAAATAACATATCTATGTTTTATATATGTAGACAAGACATACTTTAAGCGACAAAGGTAGTACGTCGTCATAATTATAATAATAACCTTTATGGATTAAAGATTGCTAGACAGTAGAGAACCTGATTTATTTAATTATTATTATGATTAATTATTATTTAATTCGTTGTGTAATTAGATTATGAAATTCATAATATGAAAAACTCTATTAATTATCAAAATTTTTGTTTTTACTATATCACTTTTGGAATAAGCGTTTATATTCCCACAATTTAAGAAAAAAATAACATATAGGCAAATCCCAGTGTTTGTAGGGGGGATGCTTGCCAATTCAAAATAAAACACTTTCACTTTTTAATTGTGTAGAACTTGTAGAGCTTTTAGAACTTTTTATTCGACACTTGAAAATAACCTTGCATGTTCTTGAGAAAAATTGGAACATATGAGAAAAAGGAAATAGCAAAAAGCACTAAAAAAGGCAGGGTGACCATCTCTAGAGGAACCTAGATCAGTGTGCCTGCGCGTATGACACGGTCACACGCACAGTATACCAGCTTTGTCGCTATCGATAACTTGCGATCGCGACCACACTATCAGCTGGCCTGAGTGGTCACACCTGCAGTCATCTGGCATCAACACCCAGAAACAGTCCACCAGCGACCAATTTTTAAATTTCACATTTTGTAATTTTTTTTATATGGAACATAAAAAAAAATTAATCGAATTTTAAGAATTTTAAAGCAAAAAGAAAATTCGATCATTATAAATGCACAAATTTTTATCAAGCCCAACCCCAACCTCTTTGTGTGCACTTTTATGCCACAAATTTTTCAAAATTCCAAATTTGACATTAATGTTAACACAGTGTATTGGAGCAATAGTAGTCTTATTACTTAACTTATGTTCTTTAATTTTAGTGAAAAAAGAAAATTATTTTTCTTTTACAGAAATTTAAATTTTAATTTGGAAGTAGTGCCCTAGCGCTGTAGCGTGCGACACGAAAATAACGTTTTTGTTATATAGCTAGTGTGACAAAAATTGTTTTTTTGATTCCACTTAATTTTTAAATCATAATTATATTGTACTTTAATATACATAAAAAAGTAAAATTATGTATTTACATGAATATATTTTCTTTGGCACATTTATGCTTGAGCGTGCGACACTTTTTCAATTCTACCCAAAAACCGTATTTTTTTTTTCTTCTCACTGCTTACTTATTGACGTACTGATAAGAGCATCAGATTTGAGATTAGAATACATATCTATTGGAGATTGTTATCTGTAACGGTATTTTCATGCTGGTTATTTTTTTTGCGTATTGCATTCATCTTATCTATAACGGGAAAGTTGACTTCACTTTAAATTTTGTTTAAACAAATTCGTCCTCGAGAATCACTTTTAAATAAGCAGGGGACAAGTGATCGCTAAGAGATTTTAGTATTAACCTTGTAAATTAGAAAAAGTTTTGAAAAATATGAAGACGTGTGCAGAACGCTGCAAGGTGATACAAGTGTAAGAATACCCTTTAAAAAGCAATAAAGAAAGTGGAAATGGCATTTACCAAAGGACATACAAAAAAAAAGGATATTATTAAATTGCTTGTAGAGAAGTATTTAACGGACGAGGACGGTTCAGCAAATCTAATAGACCCAGACATGAAGACTTTTACAACAGCGATGACATTTCAACGGAAACTGCCGCGGAAGAAAGGCAACATTATTGAAGCACTCTGACTTGCCAATTTCTAAACGATTTATGATAATAACTATAGAAGAAGCGTACGAGATTTTAAAGCAACGTATCCAAAGAAATTAATTTCTCGCAGCAAGTTTCTACAAATGTAGACCAAAACATATTGTGCAATCCAGCAAGCTTCCTCACAATATATTGTGTTTTTGCCATATCATGCAAATTTCGCATTCTTGCTAGAAGCAAGCAATAAAATCATTTAAATCTATTCTATCAAACTTCGGCCACTTTTTAAAAAAAAGTGTGCTGCGACGAAGCCAATGAAGTTTGTATGAGAAACGGGTGCGATGAATGTGTTGTAGAAATTATGCTCTTGACCCTTTAAATGAAATTAATCTGCGTTCGAAAACAGTGTCGAATGGAAAATTTGGCGAATAATTGATAAACCATGGGTGCTACCAAACTATAGGAACTGCTTTTGATGTACTCAGCGAATTGCAAAGCACTTGCCAAAATTTAAAACGCATTGTTATGTTAAAAAGAGTACAAACAACAGTACTTCTCTCTAAGCGGAAAATGTCTATTGGTAAGGATGAGGTTGTTTTGCAAATTGATTTTGGCGAAAACTATCGCCTAGTCAACCAAAATGAAATCCAATCAGCTCACTTTAGCTACTCACAGTTACTATTTTTACTGTGTCGCCTGGTTGCACACTGGGTCAATGAGCTAGCACACAATAAATTGATGTGTACTGCTTTCTAAGCCTAATTAAAAAAAAAAAAAAAAACAAAACATCCCATCGAAAATATTTTATTGTTTCGGATGGCTGTGCTAGCCATTTAAAAAACAAACTTTATCATTCGCAGCCTCCCATATTTCCGAAAGAAATAATGTTCACACTTGGTGGAATTTCTTTGCCAACCTCTCACGGAAAAGACACTGTGACGAAACTAGGGCTGTTTTAAAGAGAAAGTTTGGCAAATGGTTAAATGTAGAACATCATTTTAAACAATGCCCATGACTTCTTTAAAATTGGCCAGGAAAACTATACCTAGCATTAACATTTGTACGTAAGTAGCACTTACATAGCACTGAGATGGGCTCACGTATCGAGCATACCGGAATTAAAAGCATTACTATTTTGCATCATATGAGGAGAATGCATTGTTAATGGCGTTTACGGCAGACTCAAAAATTAATAAAATTTATTTGTAAACTTTGAACATTTTTATATATTATATATTGTTTTAAATAAAAATTGTTTAATAAATACATAATATATCAAAATAATTGTTTCAGCACATTTATGAATATAATAAATAATGTTTTGTTTAAATAAATATATTTTTGTCTCTATGCTAATGCCAGTGGAAAACAGTGAAGCGTGCGACACAATGGGTTTACGGCTTTGCTAAAAAATCTGTAAACATTATAAAGACCAAACGATCGGTCTTGTCTTCTAATATTCTTAACTTTCTTTAGGATATTAACTTTCATAGGGTTTATTTTATAATTCGCCTTCCACCTTGTGTAGCGTCGTGCGAACGTCACAATTTTATAATTATTTTAAAAACAGTGACTCCAGTGAAATTGAACCTTATATACCTCCGAAAGTACTCTCAATTCACTCTAAACACATAATAAAAGTTACGGTAAATCTTAAAAAAACCCCAAAAAAACAATTGATTTTCATTAGCTAAAATCGTGCGAATGTAGTGTGCGACACGACACGGATTTGAATCACTCCCTAATATAAAACACATATTTGTTACACATTATCAGTTCACCAAATTATCGTTGATATTCCATATTATTTTTGTGTTCTTTACATTATCAATTCACAATCCATTGATTTCTCTTCAACTGTAACACTTGTAATCCAAACGTTGATTATTCCACAAAAAAAAGACACACAAATGTTAATCAATACTTCACTTATAGTATACATAAACTTTCAATTGAAAGCACAAGTGAAGACTAACGTCGATTATATTTAATCGCAAGAGAGACTATGTTGGTCAGCTCTCCTGAAGAAGAGATATTTGATAATTAAGAGGAACGCGAGTTTACTTACAAAAAATATCTAATATTAAAAACAAACACTATCTGTGATTAATTCCATGAAACTATCCTGTTTCGTTACTATTAGAACAAAATTTAGTTATAACAGTATAATGTATTTAATTTTAATTACTAATTTAATTTAATTACTTTAATTTAACAACTAAGATTGCTTTCATATATTCATTATATTTGAAGTTTTACCTCTATCAAATATAAAAACATGGAGTAGTATTTTAATTAAAATCAATGACTTAATTCATTTAAAATAAAACACTTGTTATTATGCTTTGTTTAATTAAAAAAAAAAAAAGAATTCCAAGTACATTCGCTTTAACTTGGGATCTCGAGTCAAACAAGCACCCAAGCTGGTGCGAATCTGATTTTAAACGGCAGCCTTACTTCGAATTACTTCGTGAAATGATCTTCACAACTTTGTTGTTCAGCGGAAAGGACTGGAGGAGAGCGCACATCTTCAACAGTCCGAAACTTCAGCAAGGTCTTGTCAATCGAGCTAAACTTCTTCTTGCTGATAGCTCAGATTGACAGTCATCTTCTGGTGAGATTTTTTCACAGGAGTGTACCGCCCGAGACAATCCACAAGGCTTGTCTATTTGGAGATTGGACATTCCTGGAACCGTGCCTTGCTTGGCCAACGGACAAATAGGTCAAAGACTTTTTTCAGCGCACGATAAGATCAATTTTCTGCGGTTTTGAAGAAATAGGCTAGCTGAAGATTATCAGGTGTCGAGGATCGATTTGAGGATCCATAAATCGATCGCGTACTTCATATGCAGCCCAACTCGCGACTTGACCACAGTGTGCAAGCTGATGCAACGAGTCTTCTCTACGCAATGCAGTCGCTGCGCTATTCCTCAGTCACAAAATAAATTTGTGACCCAGAATCCAGCAAAGCTCGGGCTAAGACAAATCGCCTGAATTCGTCTTTATTTTTTATGACTGCTGTGGCCAGGATCACTTTATCCGACACGGTCGCATGCATCGCATGCGAAGTGTGATGGACGATCAGCTCAACAACGAAGGGACTCGGGGGTGGTAACGCTCTACTATTTTTAGTCCACAGAATATAAGTGCAGCAACGTATGATGTGAAACGCTGCACACACGACACTTTTTGCCTTACATTTGGCGTCAGTGTGAACCCTTCCGAAGACAATTTATGCATAATGCATTGTTTTCGCCTAGTCAAATCTCTGTTAATGCCAAGGCAGCTAACATCGAGCAACTTACGATGCAATGCTCTTCGGAATTGCAATATACGCATATTTTGGGTCGTACACGAAAACGAGCTTTTATTAAGCTGTTTGGCGGAAACGGCTGACAAGTGCTGATATCAATATTAAGCACAGTTTCACACTCACTCCATAATAGAATCTTCGTGTAATCTAGCTGCTCATCCCTTCTTTTTTTGTCATTGCATCAACTTTGAGTATGACCAGGTGAATAAGGATTACATTTGCAATCATCTTATCATCACCTATCGACAACAATGATCCGTATATCGCAGAGACAGTGTCAATCAAGTTTCTCAACGCTGAAGCGGAGCGCTGCGAAATCTTTGGCAAATTGAAAAGAGCTGTGATATTTTCATTAAATATCAGACAATCTTTGTCATATACTCTTTTCAAACTCGCCATTGCTTTTTCATAGTTGTTCTCGGTGACTTGAAAACGTTCACACCGTTCCAAGAGCCTCACCAGAGAGACATGAAATGAGATGATTGAACTTCTCAATGCTCGGAATAGAATGGTCATTGTCAACGAGAGTCTTAAACAATCTTATAAAATTTTTTAAATTCGGAACTTTCCGCTAACTTTGGCAATGACAGTTTAGGCAGAGACGGTGCGAGGAGGCAGCAATCGGCTGAATCGACGTATTGCGGATGAAGTATCGGACAACGATTTCACCACCGCCTTCAGCCTTGCCTTTGCAGAAATGTAAATCTCTTCTAACTCGCACCGATATTCGTCAAATGTCTCAATTCTGCTCTGATATTTTTTTTCTTCTTCCTAGAGCCTTGAAGTGTTTCTTTCGAATTCATTTTTAAAAATTATTAAAGGTGACGAGAAAATAAAGACAAAACAAAATAAAAATACAAATAAATCTTGTTGCTACGAAGCAACAAAAACAAAAAAACACAACTTAAAAAAAATTTTTTTTTTTTAATTTTATTTTAAATTATTATATTTAATTTAATTTTAAAATTACTTTGTTTTAAAAATTGTCCTAGCAACCTCTAAGCTATCTCAGACAATTATAGGGGAGTACACAATTCAAGGGAGCAAACGAGATATCGCACTGATATATAGGTTAATAAGTTTACTACAAATACAATAAAAACAAGTAAGAAAGCTACAGTCGAGTGTACTCGACTGTGAGATACCCGCTACCCATTTTGAATAAAAGAAACAGATTTGCGGTATCTTTCTCAAAATATACCGAATATACTGCAAAAATCCTAAGAATATACCAAAAGGTATATTTGGTATATCGACATAGTACCGCCATTCAAAATATACCATAGACGGCACAATAACCAGATTGTCAGCCAAAGCAACTAAGACCCCTATTAAGTAGGCGTTTTTTGCCCATACAAAAGTATTTCTTTAATAACTTCGACAATTTTTATCTGATCGCAATCATAACAGGAATCAGGAATCATAACTACTATAGTAAATATTGTATATACCAAAATTCGCAACTCTAGCTTTAAAATTTGCTTGTTATTCGATTTTTGATTTGCGGGGGGAAGTGGGCGTGGCAACAAACAAACTTGATCTGCGTGCAAACATAACAAATGCTGTCGAAAAAAAAATTATAGCTCTATCTCTTATAGTCTCTGAGATCCAGTGTTCATACCGGACAGACACACAGACGGACATGGCTTATATCGTCTCGGCTGTTGACGCTGATCAAGAATATATATACTTTAAAGGGTCGGAGATGCCTCCTTCTACCTGTTACATACATTTCCTGCGGCACAAAGTTATAAATACCCTTCTACCCTATGGGTAGCGGGTATAAATATGTTAGGTCGATGTAAAAGGTGCCGAAGCGTTTATTCGTACGCTATGGCTGCTGGGTAGCTCTAAACTAAAACTTATAAAATAAACCTCTACAGCTAAAGCTAAGCATCGCGAGTGGAAAAGTACTGGCTACAAATCCGTCGCTGCTTGCTAGGGATAACGGTGCACAAGCATTGCGGCACATGAGACCTATCCCGCGCGGGTCGCTTAATAAGTTGCCGGCCCGCGCATGCGAGGGCTGCTTAATTAATGTTGGGAAGTGTTGCTTCTTAACTATCCCCTCTCAAGTTTCGTGGCCGGCCTCGGTGACGTCGAGTTGGGCGATGCTCTTTTTAGCTTCAAAGAGGCACGTCTTCTATGGCTGCATTGTGTGAACGATGATTGATGTGCAACTTTTGGCGATCCTCCTGCCTCGACTTTATCTTTGAGTTGGCGTGTGAAGTTTTATGTTCTGCTCGCTCAATCGATTGTATTAATGAGAGACTCAGATCTGATCGTGCCCGGTGATGTTGACAGGTGGGAAAAGTGGCGACGCTCGTACATTTGCCCACGACCGCGTTGTGGTTCAAGTACCTCGTATTGTTGATCACTGCTACATGCTCGAACGCGTGATGAGGTGCGTTCCTCCAACATTACCGTGGGCCCTCGACCACAGTGACTTGGGGCGTTGCTCATTGATGACGATAGTTCCTTCGTTTATCAGCGCGACTGGCAGCAGTTTGGCCGGTTGAGTGCGGCAATTGGCTAGGCCTCCAGCATGCATCTCTCGGGCGCAGCTTTCTCGTTTTGGCTTTTTGCAGAAAGTGGTGAGCTCGCTAACTGCGAATATTCCATCGTCACACTCCGCAATGATGTCATCTCGAATTTGTAGGACTGTGTGATTGTGCGATACCGGGAGAATTACTGTTTTCTTACATATTTGCTTAATTCTAGGCTACTCGACTAACATAAGAATTTCATCTTCTGATTGTAATACTTTGATTTTATAAACTTCCATTAAATTAACTACGGGGACTTCTGTGAGCTGATTATCAAATATTGACTTCAAATCATTGGTTTCGACAATTGTAGGATTTATAATATCTGACTTTGCAAGAGTGATAGTTAGTATCAAATTCTGAATTTCTGTAATTAACATGCTTTTCCGAGTCATAAGCGTTTCAAAATAAATGTGGGGTGTCTTAGAGATCACCCTTTTTTCGCTTGTATTTTTTTGTTTACTGTATCTGTGAGTTTATTAATCTGTTTTTGAGTTTCTGTAATAATTTTTAGTGCTGTGCCAAGAAAGTCCAATATTTCTTGGCCATTCTATGGTGAACTGTTAGGGGCGGAAAAAAAACATGTTTCTATGTGCTCTACATCTATGTCCTACAGTTTTCGCCATATGCGAGTGGGGAAAAAACACAACTTGCGCTGTTTGTTAACAAGGTCAACAGGATAAGAAATTATCATGGTGGACCTGTAAGATACATTCTTGTTGAGATTTATTGGTTGGTTACTTGATGATAACTACCTAAGGATGTGTCTATGGACCACCCTCCCTTTAATCAGCACCGTTGTTCCTAAGTCGGCTTGTATCTTCTCTTCGCGAACATAAAGGTGACAGTTTGTTACCTAGTCTCTTGCTTCTGTTCTTGATATAAGACTGTGTTTCGCCCACATCAAAAACCCTATTTTGTCTGTCCGTGTTGCACCTGTGTACTTGGTCTTGTTGTGCCTTTACTATCTTGTTTCTGATAGTTTGGCAAACCTCGTCCGAGGCTGTGTGGATAACATCCAGTGGCCTTTGCCCTGTTACGGAATGCACGCTCCTGTTATATTCAATAACAGCTCTTAGAATGCTTTGTGTTGTGTCGCAGATCTGTTTATCGATCTTTAAAGACATCTCGCAATCTCGATTAACGTACTATGGAAGCGTTCCACTTGCCCGTTGGAGCAGCTGTGAAGCGGAGGCGCGTTGACCAAATGAATGTTGAATTGATTTTTTTAGTAGCGGAGGTGATTGTTTCTGAGCTAGAAGATTTTTGCATTAATGCTCTTCTATAAACGCCGCTTCTATCTCTTGATTTTTGCGTTGGTGTTTTTTTTCAGACACCGCAAAGGTAAGTGGTTGATGGTCAGTGTAGATGCGGAGCTCTCTGGTACCATACAGATAATTCTGCATTTACCGATGACCACACGATTGCTAGAAGCTCCCTTTCATTGGTGCGTAATGAGTCCCACACTGTTTTAACGTGCGTGAGAGTCATTGTGATTGGCCTACCTTCTTGGGAACAACACTGCACCAATGTCATTTGCAGAAGCGTCAGTGGTCAGATCGAAAGGTTTTTTGAAGTTAGGATACATTAGTACTAACATCTTCTGATGCTAAAAATGTTCCTTAGCCGTCGAACGCATCGCGTTGCGTGTCGTTGAACTCTATCGGGATTTTCCTTGACGTGTGTTTGCTGACAGAACCATTTTCACCTTTTAGTATATTGGTTAATGTCTAGCTATTGAGGCGAAGTCTTTTACGAATACTCTATAATAGCTTAGCTAGGCCTAGGAACGATCTTAGCGCATATAGGTTCGTTGGTTCGACGTACTCTTGAATTGCTCTTGACCTTTTCAGGGTCCGTTTTTGGCACCGTCTCTGGTTACGACAAAGCCGAGGTATTCGACGCTGTTTTTTAAAAAACTGAGTTTTTTCTTTGCTACTCTCATGTTGGCCTCTAGTAGGCGTTGTAGTACCTAGTCAAATGTGTCGAACATGGTCCTGTTCATTTTCTGAAAAATATTATTAACTCAACAACATTTCCCTATTTGCTCTCTCAGGACGTCATCAATTGCTCCTTGAAAAATGCTCCACCGTTCACAGAGAACGATGTTTTTCTCGACTTTTTCTGCTAGGTATATCTGATGATACCCAGACTTTAAGTCGAGAGTTGTGAAAAATTTTGCTTACCCAGATTCGCTAGAATCATTGGATACTCGGCATTGGTAGCGGGTCGGCAACAGTTCGATCGTTTAACTTCCTAAAGTCAATTACGAGTCGTTTGTTGTTGCCCTCGGCATCGAACCCTTTCTTTGTCGACAACCCAAGCTGTGCTGTGTTGTACGCGGATCTTGACGGTCTAATGATACCGCCTTCCAGCAGTTTTGAGATTTCGTTGTTATCGAAATCCGACACACCATTCGGATATGCGGTAGAGTTTTGAATATACCGGTTCATCATCTTCGGTACGAATTGTGGCAATGGCAGACGCATTGAACGCAATGCCTCGTTAGAGGTCTTTATCTTTTGCTATCATTCGCATGAACTCTTCTTTTACATTCGTACTATTATATCACTGACTTAGTGAAATTTACATTATCACATATTCTTGTCTCGTTATAAGCAACTGTTCTTCAAATTTAGCGTTGCTGTGGTGGCGCTGAAAAAGTGTCCAAAATGTTTGCTTCCCGAAAAATAAAAACACTCGCGTTTTTATCACTATATATATATTTGGTTTATTGAAAACTTATCGGGTTGTTATGTCGCACAAAAAGGGGGTGATTGTAACGATTTGAACTAGACGTCGTTTGCTACTAACTAATAGGAAAAAGCCGACGGCATTTCGGCGATCTATGCTGAGCGCGGCTCAGCGGTGGTGAGTTGTGGGAGAGAGAAGCTGAGAGCACTGGAGCTTGAGTGCATTCTTACGCACTGAGCGCATTGGTAGTGAGCGAAAAAGCTTTGAGTGCTTTTCGGTCGGCGGAGCGGAGGTGTGCCTCTCACTTAGCAATGCGCTCGCATCAACATTCTCCCCCTTGCAATATTGGGATTGCAACGAAACAACTAGTAGCACGTGCCGGACAGAATCCAGCCCAGCGTGGAATTCTGCGCCATAGGCAGTCCGCCTTGGCCCGGGAGGATACCCGGTAGCACGACATCAGGGTAAACATCAGCCCCCAAGACTGCCGAGATCGATGCCGAGCGGAACCAGTCCTTGTCAGCCAACACGAGGTTACTGAAAGAACTGGGCCCGGCTGGAGTGACAGTCCTGGTGGGCGTCGTTGTATGGAGCTGCGGATCAGTTTTGAAGACGACCTCCCGGCTCATGGGTGACGTCTTGGAGCGCAACGTTGCCGTGCACACTCCTTCTGCGCCCACGCGAGTGATAGAGAGGCCCATGGCCACTGCCATCGACTCCCTGATGCGGCTTACAGGACAGCACGGATCAATGAGCACTCGCGCCTCGAAGGCCGTCTTCCCCGTGACTAGCCAGACCGCCGCGGTGGGGAGAATACTGACTCCCTTGCACTGGAGTAATGCCGTCAATGACAAGGCGGGGCTAGGCACGGGCCTGGTGTGTGGGGAAGTGGGCCGGTCCATCCGGGATGACGATGGTCCTCCTCTGGTGGGTGCCGGGTGGTCGCGTCGGCCCCTCGGTCGTCGCGCCAACCGCTGCTTGGGTTTAGGGTCTCGCATGTGCAGCATGGAGTGGTGGTCCTCACCACAATGCCTGCATCGTCCACCGCTGCGGCAAGTGCCCCCGGAGTGCTGATGAGCCAAGCAGTTGGGACAGTACTTATTTACAAGTACTGCCCGGAGCCGCTTCTCTGGCGTCAGCTGGGCAAACCGTGGACATTTGCGCAGCGCGTGGACACCGCGGCACACCCTACAGCGGAACGAGTTTGTGCCGGGAGGCACATACTCACCCCGCTGAGGGGCGGCCCGGCGAGGCACGGAAACTCCACGCGGAGTAACCAGTGCCACCGGTGCTGGAGAGGGCTCGGACTCCATCGGGGCGACTTGCCTCGGCGGAGAGCCGGCAATCGGAGGCGAAAGGGAGCGCGCTGGCGAGAAGAGCCCTCGCAAGCTCACTCCGTCGGACAGGGTGCAGGATGATCTTCTGGAGAACGCCATGGTAAACTGTAATGGGATGAAATCAAAAGGCGAAAAACAAAAGGAAGAGAAAAAGAACAAAAAACAATAGATTAAATGAAGAACATGGCGCGGGATGAATTGGCTAAGCCGGAAGAGGAAACCACAGGATAGTGGATGGCAGTAGAGAGAAGAATAGGTGACTCAGAGCGCGTGTCCCGTAGGAAGGAGGACCAGCTTTGCAACTGGTCGGCGGAAAACACCACGACACGTCTGGATGTCAACCACACGGACCCTTTCATCAGCGCCTGGGCAAGCGGTCAGCACACGCCCGAGGCGCCATTCTTGTGGCGGTATATTCTCCTCTCTGATGACCACCATGTCACCGATTTGGAGATCGCGTGAAGGTGACTGCCACTTATTCCGCTTATGCAATTCCTTTAGATATTCGTTCTTCCATCGCACACAGAAATGCTGATGGAGAGCCTTGAGCCGTTGCCAGCGGTTGCGGATGGACTCCACATCCTCTCTGGACTCTGCTCCGCCATGGAGAGTAGCGAACCCCCGATCAGGAAATGACCGGGAGTAAGTGCCGCCAAGTCGCTCACATCCTCTGACATAGGAGACAAAGGCCGCGAATTGAGGCACGCTTCAATTTTGGATAGGAGGGTGGAAAGCTCCTCGAACGTATGTTTTACGGAGGAAACCGTCTTGTAGAAATGCGTCTTAAAACTCTTGACGCCTGCTTCCCAGAGACCCCCCATGTGAGGGGCACCAGGTGGGTTGAAATGCCATGCAAGACCTTGATGGCTGTGAGTGGTGACAATCAGGTTGCGGGTGCTCTCCACAAATTCTTTGGAGAGAATGGAGGAGGCTCCGACGAACGTTTTCCCGTTGTCAGAGTACATGTGAAGAGGGCACCCGCGCCGTGCCACGAATCGGGAGAAAGCTTCCAAGAACTTTTCCGCTGTCAGATCCGTGGTCGCCTCAAGATGGAACGCCTTCGTGCTGAAGCACACGAAGACACATACGTAACCCTTCGTAATCTTGCAGCCCCGTCCGACGTAGCTCTTGACGTCGAAGGGACCGGCGAAGTCTACTCCGGAGTTAGTGAAAGGTCTCGAAAAAGTCGACCGGGCGCTTGGGAGATCACCCATCAACTGCGACTGGAGCTTGCGGCGATGAATCACACAGGTCTTGCATGCACTAATCACTGTCTTCACCAAGTTCCTTAGCTTGGGAATCCAGAACTTGGTTCGGACCAGCCGCATCACCAATTGGTTGCCTCCATGGAGGGAGACTTGATGCGTGAAGGAAACCAGGAGGCGTGAGAACACGCAGCCGAACGGGAGAATTATTGGATGCCGTTCGTCGTAGGATAAGGAGGTGGACGCTCTTACGCGTCCACACGAACGCAGGACACCTTGCTTGTCAAGGAACGGATTCAAGCTTAGGATATCGCTTGACCCGATTAGACGATTATGGGACCGGAGGGAAGCACACTCTTTCGCGTATACCCGATTCTGAGCCTGTACAATCAGCCTCTCTTGAGCTTCTGCAAGCTCTTGAGAGCTGAGCGTCTCTGGAAACGAGATCTTGGGTTGGCGGCAACGCTGGGCAAACCTTCGCACATACGCAAACACTCGGAGCGCTCGATCGAACCTGGAGAAACGGTCGAGGAAGTCCTCACATAGGACTTGCGCTGCATGGACCTTCACCGCTCGACACTCCAATTCAGTATCGAGCCAATGACTGGTGAAGGCCACTGCGCTGGTGAATGCGTCAGCCATTCAGGCCCCTGCCACCAAAGGCGACTGGCCAGTAGCTCTTGCGGCGAGACACCGCGGCTTGCCAGATCGGCTGGGTTATGTTCGGAACGAACATGTTGCCAAGTGCCATTCACCGAGTGAATCTTGGCCACTCGGTTCGCCACGAAAGTGGTCCACTTGCATGGCTGCTTATCCAACCATGCCAGAACGATAGTGGAGTCTGTCCACAGGTACGTCTCAGCGTCGGGGGTGGGAAAATGTGGTAGGAGGGCGGCGGATAATTCTGCTAACAGGAGAGCTCCGCACAGCTCAAGACGAGGTAGAGAGACCGTCTTGATAGGTGCAACTCTAGTCTTCGCTGCTAGAAGGCTCACAGACACTTGTCCAGCTGTTTCCACACGTGCGTAAAGAGCGGCTCCATACGCGCTTTGAGAGGCGGCGCAAAAATCCAATTCCACGGTTTCCACGGGAGTGTAGTTGGTCCATCTAGGGATGCGGATGTCCTGCAAGGACGAATAGTTTCGCAGAAAACTGGTCCACTGCTCTGTGAGATCCGCCGGTAAGGAGTCGTCCCAGCCGATTTCTTGCTTCCAGATTTCTTGCATAAAAATCTTGGCCCAAATGACCACGGGAGCAAGCCAACCTGCAGGATCGAACAACTTGGCGATCTGCGACAGCACTTCTCTCTTACTGAAAGATGGTTTGGACACCATCTCGGCGGTGACGAAAAAGAACTCGTCGGACGTGGCCCGCCAACGAATGCCTAGCGTCTTTGCGACACTAGCTTCGTCGATCTCGAGGAAGTCTGCACAGAGCAAGTGATCCTTAGGGATTCTTCTCAGCACATCTTTCGAGTTCGAGGTCCACTTACGCAAAGGGAACCCAGCACTCTCGAGCGCTGTTCGAAGCTCATCTATAGCAGACACCGCAGCCTGCTTAGTGTCAGCTCCTGCTAGGACGTCATCAACGTACATATAATTGGCGATGATGTCACTAGCAAGGGGGTACCGGTCGCGCACATCACTCGCAAGCTGATGCAGAACGCGGATAGCCAGGTACGGAGCACAGTTCACTCCAAAGGTGACTGTGTTGAGTTCAAAGTCGCATAACTTCTCGTCTGGAGTACGGAAGAGCAACCTTTGAAACCGGGTGTGTTTGGGATCCACAAGGATTTGCCGATACATCTTGGTGATGTCAGCGTTGAAGACGAACTTGAAAAACCTCCATTTCAGGATTTGAATGGTTAGGTCGGATTGAAGGATTGGCCCTGTGTGGAGGATGTCGTTCAGACTCTTCCCGTTTGAAGTCGGGCTGGAGGCGTTGAACACAACGCGGAGCTTTGTGGTGGTGCTGTCGGGCTTGAGAACAGCGTGATGCGGCAAATAGTAGTTGCCGGAACTGGATGGGGGGACTTGAGTCATGTGACCCAAATCCAGATACTCTCGAATAACGGAGTCATATTGTTCCTTCAGAGAGTCGTTCCTCTTTAAACGGCTCTCGTTTCTCAGGAACTGAGCGAGAGCGGTAGCCCTCGAGTGACCCAGGTCAACGTGACCAGGATCGCGGAATGGGAGCGTGACCATGTAGCGACCCGTTGAGGTTCGCACGGTCGTGGCGTTGAAGTTAGCCTCACAAAAAAGGTCAGATTCCTTTGCTGGGCTAGCCGGCAGGTCCTCCACCTCCCAAAATTTGGAGAGGAGTTCCTCCAATGGCGGAGTTCGCTCGACGGACAGTCGAGCCGAAAAGGACGAAATGGATCTTGAAATGGATCCCGACACAGGGCCAGTCAGGATCCAACCGAAAATGGTCTCTTGAGGTCTCTCCGACATGAGAGCCGCCGAGCAGAATGGACGGGAGGATGTCAGCGCCTGGTAGCACATCAATCTGCGAACTCTCATGGAATTTGGGGTCTGCCAGCTGGATGCTGGGCAGATTTTCGAGGAAAGTTTGTGGGACGGAACATGAAGGCAGATTCCCCGCTAATTGGGGGAGGACGTACGCCGACGCCTCGATCTGCAAATCGGGTCTGACCGGGGAGCCAATTAAGAATTGTCAAAACTTTCGGGGCTGGGCTGCCACAGCTTGCGTCAGCCCAGAAACGCGGGCTTGCACGGATGTATACGGCATCCTCAAGCGCTTGAACAACTTCTCTGAGAGGAAGGTGGCTTCTGATCCGGAGTCGATCAGAGCCCGAGCTGTATAACGGACGCCGAGATGGCATACGTGAATGACAGCTGTGCTGAGCAGAACACCTTGTGTGTTAACTGCCACGAAAGATTGGACGTTAGCTGACTGGGTGGAAGTGGACTGTATATGAGATGGAGTGGGGGTTGTAACTGTCGGCGCCGGGCTCACTCGATGCAAGAGTGTATGATGACGACCCTTGCAAGTAAAGCAGCTGTGCGCACTTGTGCACTCGGCCAGGATATGGCCTCGTGCGAAACAATTTAGACACAGCTTCTGTTGCTTTATATAATTGACCCTATCATTGATACCCATCTGGAGGAAACGAGGGCACAAACGAATCGGGTGATTCTCCGGGAACACAACTTGCAGGACTGGGTTTTTGAAGTTACCCGACTCTCAAAGGAGTTTACCTGCTTGGCGACGGGGGCCTCCTTACGTGAGGCCCGTGGAACCGTCGGAGCGCTCGTGCTGGCTGACACTTCCGCTATCGCTTCTAGGGTGCGATACCGTTCTAGAAGGAAAGCGTTCATGTCAGCCCACGTTGGAACGTCGCTCTTATTCTGTATGGACTGTTCCCAAAGAGAAAGGGTCAATTTGGGGAGCCTCGAAGAACACAGGAAAACCAGGATGCAATCCCAATTCTCCGTGTTGATCTTTGAGTGCTCTAAAGGCCGTCAAGCACCCTTGGATGGTGCTCTGCAACTCTTGAATGGCTGCACCCGACTCTTGCCCAATGGCGGGCAAATTGAAAAGGATACGCAGCTGACTGTTCACGAGCAACCGTTTGTTCTCAAAACGCTCAGTCAAGCTGGACCACGCCGACTGAAACCCTTCATTGGTCAAAGGAGACTTTGACACAATGGCATGGGCTTCACCGCTGGTCTTGGAGTTGAGATGGAAAACTTTCTCAACTTCCGACAGTCTAGGATTTCGGATGTAGATAGCCGTGAATAAGTCTCGGAAGGTGGGCCAGCGAGTGTAATCGCCTCCGAAAACTTCGGTGTCGCACGGAGGTAGGCGACACCCTGTGGACACGAACGGCACGGCTTGGGGTTGTACGGGTGTACGGGGAGTGATGGCCTGGGAGGCATCAGCTATTTCCTCACTTAGCTGAGCGGACCACTGCTCATAGAGAATATAGCAGTAATCATATTTTGCCTGAATGGTAGGCAACTCGTCTGTCGTCATTTCATCCGACATGACGCAGGAGCAAGCCTCGTACTCCTTCTCGACCTTGTCCCACAAGGCACGCATCTGGTCCCTCCGGACCTGGCACGTGTACAGGGACGCGCTGTCAGTAGAAGCATTGTTAAGTCGCGACGCAAAGTGACTGACACGGTCAGTCGCGGCGATGAACTTATTCAATGCCGAGTCTACCACATTGTGTGCCATTTTGCTGTGAGAACGCGTAACAATTGGCAGCCGAGGAACTGGGACGGAAGCAGCCTTGGTCGAAGGAACCGACGGAGATTTGGTCACGAGGATCAGAGGCTTGGTGCCGGAAGTGGGCGAAACACTAGCTGACCGTGCGGGGATCGGTGATGTGCTGGATGCACGAAGAGCCGAGTCCTTCTTGGATCTAGGCACAGGGGGGTTAGGCGAAACTCTAGCGGCGCTAGTAGAGGGCACGGACAGTCTAGTTTTAGTCTTATCGGGATTGCCCGTTGACATGCTACGCACGGAAGGTAGGAAGCCGCTGGTTAGAAAACCAGAAAATCACAGAAAATATACCAAAAAAAATACCAAATGGAACTTGGTTTTTTTTTTTATATATATATCCGGAAACGGCCCAGAAGGTGGAAACGAAACGGAAGGCACGTAGCAACTAGTAAAAGAAAAATACAAATAATATACTGGAAAAATACCACAGGTAGTGCTGAGGTATTTTGTACCCCAAATGGGTACGGACTGCGGACACAGGCAACGAACGCAAGGGGGGCGGGGGAAACTTCCCGCGACAATCAAGCAAATGATTGTCGAAAACAAGAACAAAAAGGCACGAAAATAAGAAAAAATACCACGAAAATACAATACGCTGGAAAAAACACAAATGTGGTTAAAAAGCGCTGTATGGAAAAATAATAAATAAATGGTCACGAAAAAACAACAACAAAAATTATTTATATATTTAAATATGGAGATGTGGTGGAAGTATAATTGTGATTATATGTAGGTGTGTATATGTGTGTGTGTATGTCTATGTATGTGTGGACACTGGCTGGAGGTAGCCTATACACCGACACCTGAGCTGGGAGTTGCTCTCAAATACACACACTAAATATATCACTTGAAACAAAAAAAAGAAAGGGTAGGGTATGTCGAGTGCGACTACCGCTGCCCTGCCAATCTATTACTTCACTCGTAGAAGTACTTATGCACGCGGTTAAGCATGCACAACAGTATGTACGTATGTATGTATGTGCTTGCACTGCGCTGCCAACGTCTAAGCAAGCGAAATGCACGTATATTTGTATGTAACACAAATGAGAGCGAGAGCAAGTGCGGACAAACAACAAATGCACAAGAGTGCGTGTGTGTGTGTTGAGAGAGCGCGAGAGCAAGCGCGGCTGCAAGCCGGTGCGCTTGCGGACAAAAGAGAGTGCACCGAAATATGTGTGTATGTATGTATGTCGGCAATTACCGCGACATACAAACGTACAAGAAATAACGGACAAGAATTAAGAAAAACGAAATTCTGGTACACAACTTGGATTTAAGTTAAATAATTCGTATGATTATATATGTATGGAGTATACAATATATAATCCTCGCACTTTAAAAAATGACTCTCTTTGGATAATTTACACTTGTCACTGCACTTGCACTTGCAAAAAAAAGAAAAACACACATGTAAAGTAATTAGGCAAAAAAACCATGGAAAAGGTCGTCCGAAGAACAAGAAGGCAATTGGCAAAGCTATGGGAAAAACTTTTGCGCAATATGGCGGAATTGGAGGGGCGGACGACCGTGGTAGAAGGAATAGAAAAGCAAAAACTAGTGGCACTTATCTGCGGATGTAAAAACTGGAACGATGAAGATTTTTGATCCGGCTCGAAGGACCAATGTTTGTGGGGGCGCTGAAAAAGTGTCCAAACTGTTTGCTTCCCGAAAAATAAAAACACTCGCGTTTTTATCACTATATATATATTTGGTTTATTGAAAACTTCTCGGGTTGTTATGTCGCACAGAAAAGGGGGTGATTGTAACGATTTGAACTAGACGTCGTTTGCTACTAACTAATAGGAAAAAGCCGACGGCATTTCGGCGATCTATGCTGAGCGCGGCTCAGCGGTGGTGAGTTGTGGGAGAGAGAAGCTGAGAGCACTGGAGCTTGAGTGCATTCTTACGCACTGAGCGCATTGGTAGTGAGCGAAAAAGCTTTGAGTGCTTTTCGGTCGGCGGAGCGGAGGTGTGCCTCTCACTTAGCAATGCGCTCGCATCAACACAGTTTTATTATACCCGCTACCCATAGGGTAGAAGGGTATTATAACTTTGTGCCGGCAGGAAATGTATGTAACAGGTAGAAGGAGGCATCTCCGACCCTATAAAGTATATATATTCTTGATCAGCGTCAACAGCCGAGACGATATAGCCATGTCCGTCTGTCCGTCTGTGTGTCTGTCCGTCTGTCCGTCCGTCCGTATGAAACACTGGATCTCAGAGACTATAAGAGATAGAGCTATAATTTTTTTTCGACAGCATTTGTTATATCTGCACGCAGATCAAGTTTGTTTCAAATTTTTGCCACGCCCATTTCCGCCCCCGCAAATCAAAAAAATCGAATAAAAAGCGTAATTTTCAAGCTAGAGTTATGAATTTTGGTGTATGCAATAATTACTGTAATAGTTATGATTCCTAAAAATTTGATTGCGATCAGATAAAAATTGTGGAAGTTATTGAAGAAATACTTTTGTATGGGCAAAAACGCCTACTTACTATGAGTTTGAGTTGCTTTGGCCGACAATCACATTGTGCCGTCTATGCTATATTTTGAATGGTGTACTATATAGATATACCAAACATATCATTTGGTATATTTTTAGTATTTTTTTAGTATTTTCGGTATATTTTGAAAATGATACCGCAATATTTTGCCTTTATTAAAAATGGGTAGCGGGTATCTCACAGTCGAGCACACTCGACTGTAGCTTTCTTACTTGTTTTTTATTATTTACATGCTTTCTTTTTTAGTGGCTCTTTATAAAAAAAACAAGTGAGAAAGCTACAGTTCAGTGTGCTCGACTGTGAGATACCCTCTATCCATTTAAATAAAAGCAAATATTGCGGTATTTTTTTTTAATATAAAAAATACTAAAAATATACCAAATAGTATTTTCGTTATATCGATATAGTACCACTTTCAAAATATACAAAATATACCAGCCAAAGCTACTAAGACCCTTAGTAAGTAGGCGTTTTTGCGCATACAAAAGTAATTCTTTAATAACTTCCACAATTTTTAGCTGATCGCAATTTTCAGGAATCACAATTACTATAGTTATTATTGTACATACCAAAATTTGCTGCTCTAGCTTTAAAGTTACGCTTGTTATTCGATTTTATTAATTTGCGGGGGCGGAAGTGGGCGTGGCAAAAATTTGAAACAAACTTGATCTGCGGGCAAACATAACAAATGCTGTCGAAAAAAAATTATAGGTCTATCTCTAAGAGTCTACGAGAACCAGTGTTTCATACGGACAGACGGACATGACTAGATAGTCTCGGCTGTTGATGCTGATCAAGAATATATATACTTTATAGGGTCTGAGATGCCTTCTTCTAAAAAGCACGATTCCAAGCTGCTAGCATATGCGAATCCTTCTTAGAGTTTTTCTATCGATAAACAACTTAATTTGATCGGTTTCTTCAGAGCTGCTGTCATCTGATTTCGAATTGTTTGCTTCATTCACAGCAATCTCAAGCAATAATTCGTCATCAATTTCTTCATCTTCAAACAACTCTTGCAAATCATCATTTGCCATGTCGTCGAAACCTTCAACTTCAATCAAGTGAGTAAGGTCCAATATATCCAGGAATCCACATTTCGGCACTTTTATTTCAGAACTTTTAACTACCTCTGGCCATAATTTTCTCCAGCATCTATTTAATGTTCACACCTTAATCTCTTTTAAAGATAAGTTTACCAACTCAATGCTATCTCTAATGGAAAACATTTTCCAAGCACTGGTTACATCGATGGAGTCGGTTTCAGTTGTATCCAAAATCCAGCGTATAAGATCTTCGCACCTACTAAAACGCGCTTACAACTAGCAGATCAAACGTGGGATTCCCCTTTGTAACGAACCGTCACAACGCCGAGGTAACTAGCGCTGTCCAGGGGTCGAAATAAGAAAATTTATGTTTGCTGAAACCCGATAAGCCGAGTAGTAGTTTTGAATTCTTAATTTTGTTTTCTTTATTTCTTATTTCACTGGTACCAGATAAGTCAACAATGGTGTAGATATTTCCGCTTCTGGGATTCTCCTCAGGTCCAACGTCGATAGGTATGTTATACGGGTGGTTGTCACGGGGGTCAGTGTGAAGCACACTGACTATGTTGCACTGTAAACACTTTTCGGTGTCGACTGTAGTGGTTGTAGTCACACTACTACAGCTAACGGGAAGAAGTTGTGGTTCGTGCGAATAGTATAAAACGTGGCACGCAGCGTGGGTGGAATGGTTGTGAGTGTGTTATCACACTGGCCCAATCACACTGTACACGCTGTTCCGGCGTCGACTGTAGTAGTTTGTAATCACACTACTACAGCTAACGGGAAGAAGTTGTGGTTCGTGCGAATAGTATAAAACGTGTCACGCAGCGTGGGTGGAATGGTTGTGAGTGTGTAATCACACTGGCCCAATCACACCGTACACACTGTTCCGGCGTCGACTGTAGTAGTTTGTAGTCACACTACTACAGCTAGCGGGAGAGTTCGGTGTACTTCGCGAAGAATCATAACCGGGATGTACGGTGTAGGTGAGGCGAGTGTTGGTGTGTAATCACACAGGCACAGCCGCACTATACACACTATTCCAGCGTCGACTGTACTACTGGTAGTCTCACTGTTACCGCGAACGGGCACTTTGCTTTGCACGATCACTACGGAAAACGAGGTACACAGTATGAGTGAGACAAATGCTGGCGTGTAATCACACTGGCACAGTCACACTGTACACACTTTTTCAGCGTCGACTGTAGTAGTCTGTAGTCATACGACTACAGTGAACGGGAAAAAAATATGCGCGTTGTGCGAAAAGAAAAAGACGAACGAAAGACGCAGCGAAAAAGAACAATATGTAGCGTATGACGTTAGTATGGTTGTGTTAGTGCGTTGTCGCACTCGAGTGGGGTTATGTAATAACAATGCTACTGGTTATGCGTAATCGCATATGTTAAACGGGGGAGCAACGGGGAAAAATCAATGAGCGAGTGGATATCAAGCATCCAGCTTGAACGTATGTACCTGTATAATACGCGTTGGCTGCGTGATGAACTTCTAGTTTGTCAAGTATATACGTGGGTTCAAGACTTTTTAACAAAGGCACTCGCGGGTAAAAGAGTTTCGCACTGGCAAGTTCTAATCAGAGAGTGAGAGGCGCTCCTTCTACTCTCTCCTTCATCTAGGACAAGGTCTTGGCTCTGCCAACTTGCTTTTACTTTTTTTCCCTAAATTTGCGCATGCGCTGTTAACTCACTTGGCTCTGTTTGCGTTGCACTTGCGCTGTTAACTCGCTTGGCTCTTTTTGCGTTGCACATGCGCTGTTAACTCAGCACAGCTGGGTGAGTGACCGTATGTGACAGAAAAAACTCTGGTATATATATATTTCTGGGCTATTGTTTTATTATGAGGCGCAGTATGGTGCCCTTTTCCTCCGGGCGAATAAAAATCCGGATACGTCCGGTTTTGGATCTGTTCACCTGATAGGTGGTGTCGAGGTAGGTGTGTGTGAACCTGGTCCTGGTTCCTCGTCCCTCGCTCCCTCGTCCCTCTTCAACTAGGCCACGGGGTAGTTGGCGTTGGGGCGTTTCCACCTTCCAATTGGTGGGAGCTTCCACCAGCTCGCTTCCGTGGGCTACTTCCGACATTAGATTTTGGTCCCCATCCTCCTCCAACGGCACCAAGTCCTGCCCCAGGACCTTCAATAGGTGGGAGAGATTGTCGGTCTCCTCGTTGGCTGGGGAAGTCCTAGCGTACTGTCGACGGAACCGAGGTCCGTCCGGCTCGTCGTCCGACGACGCGGATTCCCATCGTGGACCTTCCTGAGGTGGGTCGTAGGAGGGCATGGGAAGGGGAAGCCCGTCGGGGTCGGACTCGTCCATTTCCTCGAGTAGGCGTAGGATGGGTGTCCTAGGGCGTCGAAAAGCTGGTGGGAATTAGGGTGGTGGAACTGGGCGGTCGGCGATCGCTGGCCCCCGATAGTTCCAGCGCTCCGGCAGCGCGAAGTATGAGGTGGGGGTTTCCCCTGGAGGGAGGATGCCATCCACCACCGCCCGGTCAATACGGGTTACTCGCATTCCCCACGGGCGGATGGCCGGCTCGTACGTTACAGTACGGTCCATTTCATGGACGAAGAATGGCTCGTCCGCGTCACTGTCCTCAGTGGGAGGGGGCTGGTAGCGTTGCGCCTCCGTCTCGGTCGGCGACGGGGGTCGACCATACACCCCACGCCCTAGTCGCGGGTCGCGGCGTTGTCCGGGCCTGGGTGACCAAGCGCCTGGTGGGAGCCGCCTCGCTGCCCTCCTCCTGTTCGGATGCATCGTCCTCCTCGTAGGGCCCTTCCTCCTCCGATTCCCCCTCGCTGGCGGGGTTGTACATAGCTCGTAGACTAGCCTGGTACAGGGGGTCATCTTCGGGCCACGGGCAGTAGTGCGGCTCCGCACGATCAGGCGTCATCCGGGGTGCATCCTCGGGCCACGGGGAATAGTGCGGCTCCGTACGATCGGGAGTCATCCGGGGTGCATCCTCGGGCCACGGGGAATAGTGTGGCTCCGTACGATCGGGAGTCATCCGGGGTGCATTGCCAGCGTAGTCGCGTGGCGGAGAAGAAAGGGTGAGATCGATCGGTTCCATGTTCTGTAATGATTAAGAAAAGTAGTGAGATCATTGGTAGAGCGACTGAGGAAGTTGTGGTCGGAGGGATAGGATCAGGGTTTGATCGCGGTTCTCGACGTGTCGCTCTCGTAGCCTTCGGCCTCGGACTCGGGCCTCTGCTCCTGGAACTCCCGGAGATCTGCAATGTTAGCTACTCTTCTCTGGTTGGTCGTTGTGTGTTGTAAGCGGACAATGTTTGCTGCAATGAACTTCTTTACCACGTACGGGCCATCGAATTTCGGAGCTAGTTTTGCTGCGAAACCGTCGGCAGCATTGGAGAGATGGTGTTGCCGCAAAAGCACCTTTCCGCCCAAAGTAGCTCGCCATTGCCTCCGGCGTAGATTATAATGCCGACTCTGGTCATGGCTCGCTTGGTTCAGGTTTCCTCGTACGATTGCCGGGGTCTTTTAGTTCGCCGGGGGCCTCTGGTGGCACCTCGTCATATAATCCTCCGGGAAATCGTGGCTCCCTACCCTGTACTAGGAGCGCTGGACTGTAGCCGGTGGACTCGGAGACGCTGGAATTGATAGCTAATGTGATCTCTGGAAGCAACTCATCCCATTGGTTCTGCTGTCCGTCGATTAGTTACGAGATCATGGTCTTAACTGTCCGGTTGGCTCGTTCCGTTGGGTTTTCATGTGGCGAATAGGGAGCAGTGTGTTGTAGGTCGACTCCGGCGGTTTTTAGAAATGCCTTAAAGGACCGGCTAGTGAATTGCGTCCCATTGTCGCACACGAAACGTCGCGGAACCCCGAAATGAGCGAGGATTCGCTCTCGGAACGCACGCTGAAGGCTCGCAGTAGTGGCACGTCGTATTGGCACTAGTTCTACCCATTTGGAAAACAAATCAAAGAAAACGAGGAGCATGGTGTTACCTTGCTTGGAACGAGGAAGTGGGCCGACGAAATCGGCTCCAATGACGGCGAAGGGTTCTTCTGCGGGCCGGGTATGCATGGTCCGGCAGGCTTCTGCTGTGATGTCTTGAATTTTTGGCAGCTTAGGCTTTGCCGGACGTGCTTCTTGACGTCCCGATGAATAGTCTTACGTACTCCTAAGTGGCCGGCGGCTGGTTGGTCATGACAATCCGGGTAGCGTTGTGGTTCCTCACTCACCTGTTGTATGCGCCGGGATAACCAAGAACAAGGTTGGGCCTCCTCCTTTAACATGGCCAGCCTGATAAGGGGTTGTCGGGAAAGGGCGTCGGCGACTACGTTCTGCTTTTCGGGTCGATGTCGCACGTCGTATTGATATTGTTGCAGCTCTAAAGCCCAACGTCCCACACGTCCATGTGTTGACTCAAGTGAATTCAACCACTTGAGTGCCAGATGGTCGGTGACGACCTCGAATCGGTAACCCTCCATATAACAACGAAGTTTCCTGATGGCCCAGATCACTGCGAGACATTCTTTCTCGGTGGCGGAGTAGTTCTCCTCCGCTTTGTTGAGCCGTCGACTAACGTAGGATATCACCCGTTCTGGACCGTCGATTTCTTGGGTCAGGACTGCTCCGATTCCTACGTTGCTAGCGTCAGTTTGTAGCACGAACTGCACGTGGAAGTCCGGGCACGCTAGCACAGGGGCGGTGGTCAAGAGAGTTTTTAGTTCGTCGAACGCGGCTTACTGCTTTTCACCCCATGTCCACTTTCGCCCCTTTTTGAGGAGTTGTGACATGGGTTGCACCACCGTAGCAAAGTTAGGAACAAATCTGCGGTACCAAGATGCCATGCCGATGCACTGGTGTAATTCTTTCAAGTTAGCCGGGGGAATTAATTCGCGGACATCTGCCACCTTGCTGGGATTTGTGTGAATCCCTTCTTCACTGATCACATGCCTTAAGTAGTTTATTTTCCGCTGGAAGAATGCGCACTTCTCGTGGTTTATGCGTAAGTTCGTCCGCCGGAGCCTTTTGAACACTTCTCTAAGGGGTTTAGTGTGTTCCTCTAGAGAGTTTCCGACCACCACAATGTCGTCCAAGTACGCGAAGGCGAAAGGTTCCCTGTCGACTCCGATCACGGAGTCCGAATGTAGTCCAAATGGCATCACTCGCCATTGATAAAGGCACATTCGTCATTGCCCATTCTTCTTCTTTACTAGTACAATTGTGGCACTGTGGGGACCATAAGAAGGCTCGATTAGCCCATCCAATTGGTCGACCTGTTCGTCGATGATCCTTCGCATGGCTGGGTTCTTAGGAAAATAATGCTGTTTGATAGGTCGCTCGTCTCGCAGTGTTATAGTGTGCTCCGCGATTGAGGTTACCCCTGTTATTCCGTCAAACTTTGGGAGTTCCTCTTGTAAGAATCCCTGAATGCTTGGCGCAATGTCCGCAGGCCATGGGGAAGGTCCTTGTCTGGGTCGGACCCCATCTCGAGGGGTGGAGAGGACGTTTATAGTCGATAGTCCTGGAGATAGGTCGTGTCATAGACGCTCGGTCCCCTTGTGTCCGGGACGGCAGGAATTACACTGGACAAGGTGGCCGGGAGCGGAATTGGGGCAGCTGGGCCGTGCCTTGTATGCCGGGGACGGGGTCTAGGAATCGGTCGGGGCATTGGATCTGCCTCTACGCGTGTTCGTTTTCGTGGAACTGGAGGGGGTGTCGCCAGGATAGGCTCGGAGTGCGAGGCTCGAGGGCACAAAGGTGTTTTCATCGATGTTAGCGAATTATCTAAACGAATCTGGGCTGTACCGCAGCAAATCGTTGTTTCTATGGAACAGAGGAAATCTAGGCCCAGGATCAGGGGCTCAAGAAGATGGGGTAAAACCAGGAATGGTAGACGAACTTCCCGATTCTCCAGTCAGACACGCGCTATGAGCGTCTTCGTGACCTCTCGAACGGAGCCGTCAGCGAGACGAATTCGCGAATCCTTAGTGAATGTGTTCTCGGGGGTACTAAGTCGCGCGGCCAACTCTTCACTGATGAAACTCGTGGGGGCACCGGTATCCACAGTTCCCTCGGTGGGCATGCCTTCGATCTGGATCCTGGCCACGATTCTCCCACCGGTTAGATATATCGTGGGGGTTACTGGCGGGTGTCCATCGTCTTCTGCTCCTCCCGTCGGGGTAGGTACTGCGCCTCAAAAAAAAAAAAAAAAAAGAGTGTGACGCACCATACTGCGCCTCATAATAAAACAATAGCCCAGAAATATGTATATACCAGAGTTTCTTGTGTGCTGAGTTAACAGCGCATGTGCAACGCAAACAGAGCCAAGCGAGTTGACAGCGCATGTGCAACGCAAAAAGAGCCAAGCGAGTTAATAGCGCCAGTGTTTAAAAAACTGCAGCAAGTTTCATTTCATGTGATTTTGCTTCTGCTTCTGCTTCTGAAAAAATCAGAAGTCGCAGTCGAAGCAAAAGCAGAAAACGATCGCCGACGAAAAGCGAATCAGCAGCAGCAGACGCCGTGTAAAAAATTTTGATTTTGCTTTGCTGCTGCTTTCGCGAAGCAACGCAAGTCGAAGCAGCAGCGACTGCTCGACTTCTGCAAGTCGAAGCAGCAGCGACTGCTCGACTTCTGCAAGTCGCCAGCAGCAGCAGTCGCCGTTTGAAAATTTTTGATTTTTCTTTGCTGCTGCTTTCGATTCTGCAAGACGCTACATGTCACAGTCGCGACTACTGTCGAAACTACTGTCGCGTCTGAATTTTTCTGCTTATACTGTTTGATTCTTGATTCTTGTGCATCAGTGTCAATTGAAGCAAGATCGATACAGGAGCTTAATTGTTTAACTATGGCGCAGAGTAATATTTGGATGTATTTTGAAAATAACGTTGATGAAGGCATAGCTATATGTAAAACATGTAAAAATAAACTCAAAAATAATAGACTTTCAAATTTAAAAACACATTTACTTAATTTACACAAAATAAATTTAAATGCTGCAAGTGTTGAGCAGTTAGAAACTTCGTCGTCGTCAAATTCCTCCATGAAATTAAAAAAAACTATTAGAAAAAAAAAAATAAAAATTGAAGTGAATAAAAAACAACTGCTGAGGTCATATATTGGATTGGTGACAGAAGACAGCATTCCTTTCAATGTCTTAAATTCCGAAAATATGCGAAATATTCTTGACCCAATTTGTGATGGACTCAAAGCCGCTGACGGAAAAAAAATTACGTTAAATGCATCAAACTGCAAAAAAACTTTGCAAACAGTGGCAAACAACATAAAAGCGCATATAACCACTGAAGTGGCAAATAAATTATTGTCTCTAAAAATAGACAGTGCCACGCGGCTGACAAGAAACATTTTTGGCATAAGTGCTCAATATATTGGATCAGCTCAAATAAAATCCCTTATATTAGGCATGGTAGAGCTTAAAGGTGTTGGATCGAGCACAGCCAAAAATCTCGCCGCTGAAGTGCTTAAAGTCCTGAGCAAATATAATATAAACTTAAGCCAAATAGTGTCAATTACATCCGACAATGGTGCCAACATGCTTAAGACAACAAACATATTATCATTTGTTTTTGATGAAAATCTTGCCGAGGACGACCAGTATTGTTCAAACGATGAATATTTAAAAATAATTGAAAATATCGAAAAAGTGCCAAATTTGTTAATAGGAAATATTCAAGTTTGCCGTTGTGCTGCACATACAGCTCAACTGGTTGCTCTCGATGTCACCAAATCGCCGGATATGTTAAAATACCTATTTAACTGTCGCAACATGACGAAATTTATAAGAAAAACTTCAAATGGATTTCGCGAAATATTCGAGCTAAAACAGCTAAAAATGCCGCAACTAGATTGTCCGACCAGATGGGGATCCACCTACACGATGCTAAAGGATTTGTTAGTGCCAAAGATGAATTAACGGAAATTGAGTCAACTGAAAACAAAATCGAAGAAGACAATTTTGAAGTGGATGCATCGTTGTGGGATTTTTATTGAAAACTATTGCTTAGTTTTCAGTCCATTGCAGAAACAATAAAAAAATTTCAAGAAGAGCAACTGCATTATGGAAATTTTTACGCCCAATGGCTTAAATTAAAAATTTGCACTGAAAAAATTGTAAATGATACAACACACGATATGACAAGAACTATTGGCGAAAAGATTTTGAGCTCTATTGAAAGGCGATCTAAAATATTATTAAATAATAAATATCTTATTTCGTGTTTGTTTTTGGATCCTCGTTTCCAGCATACACTAACACCACAACAAAAAAATGATGCAGTGAATCATTTAAAATCAATATGGGACAGAATAAATGACATAAATTCTAGTGGACAGTTATGCTCAACACCAAATTCGGGGCTCACAACAATCTGTGAACCATTTTTTTGATGAAGAAGATGAATTATTAAACGCGTACTTAGAGCAAGGGATCCAAACGGAAGTCAGTAGTACATTCGACGTCTACTCAAAGATTGAGAATCTTCAACTTCCTTTCCAAAGAATCGATGCAGACGTTCTCACATTTTGGAAAGGAAAGCAGTGCACTGACCAAGAGCTATATGCACTAAGTAATGTTTGCTTTGCTGTTCCACCAACTCAGGTACATACATATATACAAATATTTTAATAAATTAATGTTCACAGATTCATAAATACAAATGTTTTCTAACAGGTGACGATTGAACGAGCATTTTCGACGTTAAGACTTGTACTTACTGATTACCGAAATCGACTAAGTCAGGAAGTACTTGAGAATATACTGCTGGTCAAATTGAATCCAAGCTTTCTGGACTCAGCGATTGACAGCTTATCTCTTTTTCAAGATGACGAAGATTTGGAAACTTTATTTTGAATAATGATGTACATATATAATGAATAATAATATTTTATGAAAAAAATGAATTAAAAAAGAATCAAATTGCCAAATTGTTTAATTTATCAGAATACAGGTGGAGCGAAAAACAGCATAAGCAGCAAAGTAAATCTCGACAGCAGTCGCGACTGTGACATGTAGCGTCTTGCAGAATCGAAAGCAGCAGCAAAGAAAAATCAAAAATTTTCAAACGGCGACTGCTGCTGCTGGCGACTTGCAGAAGTCGAGCAGTCGCTGCTGCTTCGACTTGCGTTGCTTCGCGAAAGCAGCAGCAAAGCAAAATCAAAATTTTTTACACGGCGTCTGCTGCTGCTGATTCGCTTTTCGTCGGCGATCGTTTTCTGCTTTTGCTTCGACTGCGACTTCTGATTTTTTCAGAAGCAGAAGCAGAAGAAACTGTTCATTCTCGGAAGTCGCTCGCAGTCGAAGCAGTGAAAAGCAAAAATATTGCGACTTCTGCTACTTCGACTGCAGTTTTTTAAACACTGAATAGCGCAAGTGCAACGCAAACAGAGCCAAGTGAGTTAACAGCGCATGCGCAAATTTAGGGAAAAGAAAGTAAAAGCAAGTTGGCAGAGCCAAGACCTTGTCCTAGATAAAGGAGAGAGTAGGAGGAGCGGCTCTCCCTTTCTGATTAGAACTTGCCAGTGCGAAACTCTTTTACCCGCGAGTGCCTTTGTTAAAAAGTCTTGAGCAGAAAACCCACGTGTATACTTGACAAACTAGAAGTTCATCACGCAGCCAACGCGTATTATACAGGTACATACGTTCAAGCTGGATGCTTGATATCCACTCGCTCATTGATTTTTCCCCGTTGCTCCCCCGTTTAACATATGCGATTACGCATAACCAGTAGCATTGTTATTACATAACCCCACTCGAGTGCGACAACGCACTAACACAACCACACTAACGTCATACGCTACATATTGTTTTTTTTTCGCCGCGTCTTTCGTTCGTCTTTTTCTTTTCGCACAACGCGCATATTTTTTCCCGTTCACTGTAGTCGTGTGACTACAGACTACTACAGTCGACGCTGAAAAAGTGTGTACAGTGTGACTGTGCCAGTGTGATTACACACCTATGCAGAGGTTACTAAAGCACCTATCCGCAATTCCAAAGCGGAAAATAGAGTCAAACCCAAACAGCTACGCAGGAAACCCGAGGCAGTGATAATTCAAAAAACTGCCGACACCTCTTACGTTGACATATTGCGTCAACTAAAAGGGGACCCTGGGCTGGACGAAATAGGCAAGCACGTCCGTAAAATCAGAAGGACGCAGAAAGGTGACCTACTGTTGGAACTGGACGGTAAATCTGCGGGCGGAGTTAGCAAGATCCGCGAAGGCATTGCAAACTCCCTCAGCAACATCGCCACGGTACGTTCAGGCATGCAAAGAACTGCACTGAAATGCAGTGGCATGGATGAGGCAACGACCACGGGGGACCTTCTCCAACGTTTAAAGGCCCTATTCCCGACGATCTCTAGTCCGAATGTGAAAGGTCTAAGAAGGATGCGTGACGGGACCCAAATAGCTACGGTACTGCTAGACGTAAACGATGCCATAACAGTACTAAAAAAGGGTTCTATCACAGTGGGCTGGTCAAGGTGTCGCATCACCCAAGACACTAGGCCTATAAGATGCTTTAAGTGTTTAGATTACGGGCATCAAGCAAGTAGCTGTAAGGAAGTAGACCGATCGGACTGCTGCTTACGGTGCGGGGCCAAAGGGCATAAGGCCAAGGGATGCACAGCTAAGCCGAATTGTTTGATCTGCGGCGAAGGGAAGAATCTAAATCATGCGACCGGTTGTTTTGCATGCCCCACCTATCAGAGGGCCAAAAAACACTTAGAAGAAAAGAGCAGCAACATGCAAGAACTCGTTAGGATTGCCCAACTGAACGTTAACCACTGTGCGGCTGCCCAGAGCCTACTGCGGCAGACCGAAGTGGAACGCAATATAGATATTCTGCTATTAAGTGAACCCTATATTCCAAGCGGGAGGATCAGACATGATTCTGGACGGATTAGAAAGGCGGCGATCAAACGCTGCTCCGGAATCCATGTACAAGAAGTACAGTCCCCTCCACTACGGGGTTTCGCCTACGCGAGACTGAGTGGGATTCATTTTTACAGCTGCTACGCCCCCCCAAGCGACAGCCATGAGCAATTTGAAGACATGCTCGACATGCTGGCGCGCCACGCTAGAGGGCGTAGCCGATAGTGATAGCCGGGGACTTCAATGCCTGGGCCACAGAATGGGAGCAGAATTTCGAATCGTCGTGGAAGAGCACTGATAAACACAATGAGCCTGCTCGACCTCGTACTACTTAACGATGGAATCAAACCGACCTTTGACAATGACAGAGGAACATCGTATATTGATGTCACTTTCGCTAGCAGGGCTTTAGCAGTAAATGCCACCTGGGAAGTTCTGGAGGACGAGACGCTGAGTGACCATGCGCTGATCCTCATCAACATTAAAATGACGAGTGCGACACATAGGCTTCGAAGGAATTCACTAGGTCGAATGTGGGACACGAGGAAACTGGACAAAGAGATGCTATCTTATATAATAGAAGGCCTGGAGAATCCAGCTAACCAAGCAGAAAATATGGCCACAAACCTGACGAGACTGCTGGTATCGACGTGCGATGCTACAATGCCGCGAAAAAAGTCAAACAGGAGCAAGCCACCTGCTTACTGGTGGAGCGAGTCCTTGCGACTTTTGAGAGCGGAGTGCCTCGCAGCAAGAAGAAGAGCTCAGCGGGCGAGAGGACGTGACGAACACCTGCAATTAGTGAACCGTCACAGAACAGCTCGGGCGGCACTACAGAGGGAAATTGCGATAGCGAAGGCTGGGGCATTTAAGGATCTGCTCGACAGTATTGACGAGAATCCATGGGGCTCTGCATATAAAATTGTTTATAAAAAGTTAAAACTTCGGCGGGTAAGCTACAAATGGAGCCCGGTGCAATGGCCACCATCGTAGAGGAACTGTTCCCGAAAGAAGATTCCCTTTGGCAACCGGCTGAACCTACCCTGGCGTTCCTTTTCCTGCCATCACTCCAGAGGAAATAGTGCAAGCACTAAAAGGATAAGGCCCAGCAAAGCTCCTGGTTTTGGACGGAATACCAGGAATCGTCGTTAAAGCCGTAGCGGAGGCAAAGCCGGAATTATTCAGCAACACTTTCCAACAGTGCCTTGCTGAAGGGATATTCCCCAAAATATGGAAAAACCAACGGCTTATTCTCATCCCCAAGGGTAAAGGTAACGCCAACACTGCCAGTGGTTACCGTCCCCTATGCCTACTAGACATAGTGGGTAAGCTTTTCGAACGGATTATATACTGCCGATGGAGGCGATCACTGAGGGCCCCAGTGGACTATCGCACCAACAGTACGGGTTCCGAAAGGGGAAAAGCACCCTTGATGCGTTGGCTGACGTACCGAAACATCGCTCAGAACGCGCTGGACGGTGAAAGATGGCTAGGAGGAGCGAAGGAATACTGCGCGATAGCCACCCTTGATGTAAAAAACGCCTTTAACTCGGCTAAGTGGACCAGCACCTCAGCGCCATGGGTAACATGGGTATCCCTAAATATCTCAGGGATATTGTTGGAGCTATTTCCGAGAGCGGGTCCTTTGGTACGAACTAGTGAAGCCCCCAAAAAAGTACCAAGTTACCTCTGGTGTCCCACAAGGATCTGTGATCGGTCCAATCCTGTGGAACATCATGTGTACAATGGTATCCTGAATGTAAGGAAACCAAGGAACGCTAATTTGCACTGCTTCGCGGACGATGTGGCGATTACAGCCGTAGCCAAAACATTGACTGTTCTACAAACCACCTGCAACCATGCAATCAGAGCTGCCACTGATTGGCTAGAGAGTGTCGGGTTAAACATTGCAGCCCAGAAAACAGAAATTGTGTTACTAAGCAGCAGAAGAGGCAGTAGAGGCGCTATATATAACGGTAGGCGGAATACAGCTTGAATCAGCTAGGTCACTGAAAATATTTGGGGGTTATGATTGACCATAGACTCAACTTCAGGGGACCATGTGCAATATGCTAGTAGGAAGGCCGCTATGTCGACCGCCGCCCTGAGTAGGGTGATGCCAAACGTAGGGGGTCCGAAAATGCCAGCAAGGAAACTGTTGGCATCGGTTGCGAAGGCAACTCTACTGTACGCAGCACCAATATGGAGTAGAGCTACGGTAAAACCGTCCTACCTCAAAGAGCGCGCGGCAACCTACAGAACCATGGCTCTAAGGCTTATCAGAGGCTTTAGGACCATCTCAGAGACGCGGGGCTGGTTCTTGCAGGTAATGCTACCAGGTAGACCTGGAGATAAACGCTCTAACGGAAATTCGCGAAGGTGTAAACCGGACGACGGCGTACGAGCGCCAATTGGAGGAGTGGCAGCGGAGATGGCAAGCATCAAGAAAGGGGCGATGGACCTATGAGCTACTATCAGACATCGCAACTTGGATCAAGTGTCAACATAAGGAGCTGGACTACCATCTTACCCAGTTTCTAACGGATCACGGCTGCTTTCGAGGGTATCTTCAACGATTCAACCATGTGGATACTCCCTACTGTTTTTACTGCATAAACGACGAGGAGACGGCCGAGCACGTGCTCCTACATTGCCCGAGATTTACTAACGAAAGAGAGCAAATCTGTAGACTTGTAGGGCCGACGATAAGCCCAAGGGGTCTTCTGGCTGCCAATGATGGCAGACGAGAGTCCTGGAAGACAGGACAGACCCTAATAGTCAACATTATGAAGCAGGTCCGAGCTGACGAGATAGCTAATAGACCTGCTAGTCTATAGCTGATCAACATCAACTTTCTTTATTCGCAGCTTGCCGTAAGAGGCATGCCACACTGACGATTGTGTGCACTGAGCACACCATCCGGCTCACCGAAGTAATAACTTAATTGACAGTCCCGTGAGCTACAAAGGACAGAAGAGCATACGGAGGTTTTTAGTGCGTAAGAATCGCACATACCCCTCTACAGGAGGTAGAGGGCATCTTTTTGAAGATTTTCCTGCCGAACTCTCCCGCTAGTTGTAGTAGTGTGACTACAAACTACTACAGTCGACGCCGGAACAGCGTGTACAGTGTGATTGGGCCAGTGTGATTACACACTCACAACCATTCCACCCACGCTGCGTGCCACGTTTTATACTATTCGCACGAACCACAACTTCTTCCCGTTAGCTGTAGTAGTGTGATTACAAACTACTACAGTCGACGCCGGAACAGTGTGTACGGTGTGATTGGGCCAGTGTGATTACACACTCACAACCATTCCACCCACGCTGCGTGCCACGTTTTATACTATTCGCACGAACCACAACTTCTTCCCGTTAGCTGTAGTAGTGTGATTACAAACTACTACAGTCGACGCCGGAACAGCGTGTACAGTGTGATTGGGCCAGTGTGATTACACACTCACAACCATTCCACCCACGCCGCGTGCCACGTTTTATACTATTCGCACGAACCACAACTTCTTCCCGTTAGCTGTAGTAGTGTGACTACAACCACTACAGTCGACACTGAAAAGTGTTTACAGTGCAACATAGTCAGTGTGCTTCACACTGACCCCCGTGACAACCACCCGTATAACATACCTATCGACGTTGGACCTGAGGAGAATCCCAGAAGCGAAAATATCTACACCATTGTTGACTTATCTGGTACCAGTGAAATAAGAAATAAAGACAACAAAATTAAGAATTCAAAACTACTGTGTCTTTCTTTTACATCGTGATCTCCATTTGGCTACCAAGATTGTCTTGTGATACTCGGCTTATCGGGTTTCAGCAAACATACATTTTCTTATTTCGACCCCTGGTCAGCGCTAGTTACCTCGGCGTTGTGACGGCACAAGCACAAAGGGACTATCGCATTAATTGACAGAAAAGAAAGTGTATATCGATATTTTGCAATCGTGTAAGAACGAGGTTTTTAGCGTGTTAAAAGGGGGATGGGAGCAAATTTGTAACCGTGTAAGACCGAGTTCGTGCTAAAAGAGTCCGAGTTAAGCGAGGGCTAGATGTATACCATTTGGCATATTTTCAGCATATTATTTTGGAATATTTTGAGAATAATACCGCAATATTTTGGTTTATTCAAAAAGGGTAACAGGTATGTCACAGTCGAGCACACTCGCCTGTAGCTTTCTTACTTGTTTACTTTAAGTTCTTTACATGCTCAACTCAAAAGTATGCAATGTTCTTTTGTACTTCAATATCAAATTTCTGTGGCATAATTGCAGGTTTGTTTGCATATGTAAATGAAATGCGTAATCAGCAAATTTTATTAATTTGCATATAACAATTATCAAGTGGTTCTAGATTACCATTTAAGAAATGGTTTAAAATGTAAATTGCTATGAACAATTTATGTATGTATGTGTTTAATCTGCTCTCGTTACGAGCACAATTAATATATTTCGTCTGCAAAGCAAACGCTTAACGATTTGCGCCTATGCGTGTGAATGTGTACCAATACTTACGCAAAAGACTTTTTGCTTCACTGAACACGACAAAACGGTCTTGGAGCAACCAGAACAAAACAGAATGGAAAACAAGTAAGAAAGTTACAGTCGAGTGTGCTCGACTGTGAGATACCCGCTACCCATTTTTAATAAAGGCAAAATATTGCGGTATCATTTTCAAAATATACCGGAAATACTAAAAAAATACTAAGAATATACCAAATGGTATGTTTGGTATATCGATATAGTACACCATTCAAAATATACCATAGACGGCACGATGTGCTAGATTGTCGGCCAAAGCAACTCGGACCCTAGTAAGTAGGCGTTTTTGCCCATACAAAACTATTTCTTTAATAACTTTGACAATTTTTATCTGATCGCAACCAAATTTTCAGGAATCATAACTACTACAGTAATTGTAATTATTGTATTTACCAAAATTCGTAACTCTAGCTTTAAATTTAGGCTTGTTATTCGTATTTTTTGATTTGCGGGGGCGGAAGTGGGTGTGGCAAAAATTTGAAACAAACTTGATATGCGTGCAAATATAAAAAATGCTGTCGAAAAAAATTATAGCTTTATCACTTATAGTCTTTGAGATTCAGTGTTTCATACGGACAGACGGACATGGCTATATCGTCTCGGCTGTTGACGCTGATCAAGAATATATATACTTTATAGGGTCAGAGATGCCTCCTTCTACCTGTTACATACATTTCCTGCCGGCACAAAGTTATAATACCCTTCTACCCTATGGGTAGCGGGTATAAAAAACGGCGCGTGTTCTGAAAATTTGAAAGTGTGCAATTTGTATGTGTGCATAAACTGAGCCGCCGTTAGTAACGCATATTAATTTATGATGGCGGTGTGCAGAAGCTTTTGCTAGGCCGCAAATAAAAAAAATTACCAACAGACAATAGACGTTGTTGTGTTGCCTGACAATTCGTCCACATGTGTACGCGTATGCTGCTTACACACACATACATACAAACATATATGTAAGCTTGTATTCGAAGTGACAAAGCATCATATGCTTCTAGAATGCAATTCTAGAGATGGTAGCGTGTTTTGTGTCATTGTGTGATATTTCGTGTCTGCTTTTTGGGCAGACTATTTTGCGTTTACTATATATTCATAATTACTAATGAAAGAGTAATGCGATAAAAATCAATGAAATTAATAGAAGAGAAAATAAGTTAAAGAAATAAAAGTAAGAGTTTATTTTTAGAAGAAATTGTTTGAATATGTCGAATTTATCGGTTTAATACCCAATCTACCCTTAGATTTGGATCTTGTTAGGCAAATTGCGCAACAGAACAGATAAAACGTTAAGGACTCGATTTTCGGAACAGACAGAGAAAGAAAAAGCGAGAGAGGGAAAGAAAAAGAGCCGCATAAGAAATGTAGGTTCAAATGTGACCGTAGATTAAAGAAGAAGAGAACACAGTTCCATGACAACTGTCATACTGTGAAAAAAGGAATTGTCAGAATGACAGTCTACATTTTCAGCAGTTAAAAAGTCAGAGAAACTAACAACTCTCAAGTTTAAGATTCTTAATTTTTATACCATACAGTCAAGTACTTCTAAAGCAGCGAGACGCAATTCAAATAGAGCCAATAAACGGCCAACGGCTCCACTTATCCAAACAAAACACGACAAAACACTTAGTACCATTTTTCGAAACAATACACAATTTTCTACAACTAAACAAACAACTAAATAGTAAATTAATTATGACAATAAATATTCAAACAATATAATAAATATCTACATGTATGTGTATAAAAGGAAAAAATTCATACTTTTAGGCTATGCTAAATTTCTGCTGCGACAAGCGGCCTATTACACCGTATGCAATTAGATCACTAATAATTATAAAGAGTACTTGTATACCCTATATTTTTTTCAATTTGTTATGCTATGTTTGCACGCAGATCAAGTTTGTTTCAAATCTTTTCCACGCCCACTTCCGCCTCCGTAAATCAACAAAAATCGAAAATCGAGCCGCGAATGGTATATAAAATAATAACTATAGTAATTGTGATTCCTGATTTGGTTGCGATCAGATCAAAATTGTAGAAGTTATTAAATAAATACTTTTGTATGGGCAAAACACCTACTTACTAGGGTTCTCTACTCTATAGTATATCTTGAATTTATTACTATGTAAATATTAAAAATATACCATTTGGAATATTTTCGGCATATTATTTCGCTATATTTTGAGAATAATACCGCAATATTTTGGTTTTATTCAAAAAGAGTAACAGGTATCTCACATTCGAGCACACTCGCCTGTAGCTTTCTTACTTGTTTACTTTAAGTTCTTTGCATGCTGAACTCAAAAGTGTGCAATGTTCTTTTGTGCTTCAATGTCAAATTTCTGTGGCATAATTGCAGGTTTGTTTATATAAATGAAATGCGTAAACAGCAAATTTTATTAATTTGCATATTACAATTCTCAAGTGGTTCTAGATTGCCAATGAAGGAATGGTTTAAAAAGTGGTAAATTTCTATAAACATTTTATGTATGTAAATGTTTAATCTGATTAAGAAACAAGTAAGAAAGCTACAGTCAAGTGGGCTCGACTGTGAGATACCCGCTACTTATATTAAAAAAAGAAATCTGGAAAATGTGCCCAAAATTGCTATTGTAAATTAAAGTCTATTTAATTCTTCCGTATTATAAGTATACTTATTTTATCATACAATATTAATTTTATTGAATATAAAATTGGTTTTTGAAAATGTCGCCGCTCGAAAACCCTTCTGCAACTACCAGATAGGCTCCGTAAACCCAAATTAAAATCTCCTAGCACTATACTACTGCTATCCAAAAAGGTAATCCCTTAAATACATGTTCAAATTCAGTTTCGAACTTATGCAAAGCATATGTTGGACTTCTGAGGAATCCTAAAGACTTATATTTATAATCGAACACTGCGGAACAAGCAAAATTATTGGGGTCAGAATGAATAACGTCTGCTTGAGCAGAAACTAACATTCTCAAAAACTTCGTTTTTGGCGAATATAAGAATGCCTCTCTTTGGACGAGATCCACTAGAAGTCGACTGGCAATAAAGACGAATAGCACAACGGTAGCCAGGAATATCATACGATTCATTGGAATATGTAGAAGCCTCAACGAAAAAATGAAATTGAGACTGAAGCATTAACTGATCGGAGCAAATATCAGTAATGTGGCAATGTAAACTTTGTGTATTATGGAATACAGCATTGATGTTAGAATTGTCAAAGAGACAGCTGAAATGGGAATCTAACAATTTTGTGGATCTTAAACTGGCAAGCTCTTGCTCTACCACTGACTGACGGTCAGCTTTCGGGGGCACAAATTGCCCCAACAATAAAGGCCAGCCGCACTTGTGGCATACCAGGAGTTGTGTGGACCACCAGGTTGGTATATGTAGCACGCTGTCTTTTATAAATAGGTAGGTACAACAGGAAATCATTTGCGGCCAATAAAAACTTGCTCATTTGAATGATATTGAAAACTTTTCACAGTTTTCAGAACAGGGGTCCAAGAGGGTTCAGCACGATGTGTGACCTAGATCGAGCATTAGTTCCAACACTTTCACCTAAAATTTAATCCAAAGAACATGCGGGGAGTTGGATGTATTAAAACCTATCTCCATAAGAAAACCTGAAGCTCCATTAACATGACCATCTGCAGTATCTACATATATTGACGGTCATCACGAATTTAGCAGTGATTTTTATACCCGCTACCCATAGGGTAGAAGGGTATTATAACTTTGTGCCGGCAGGAAATGTATGTAACAGGTAGAACGAGGCATCTCCGACCCTATAAAGTATATATATTCTTGATCAGCGTCAACAGCCGAGACGATATAGCCATGTCCGTCTGTCCGTCTGTGTGTCTGTCCGTCTGTCCGTATGAACACCTAGATCTCAGAGACTATAAGAGATAGACAGCATTTGTTATGTTTGCACGCAGATCAAGTTTGTTTCAAATTTATGCCACGCCCACTTCCGCCCCCGTAAATCAAAAAATCGAATAACAAGCGTAAATTTAAAGCTAGAGTTGCGAATTTTGGTATATACAATAATTACTATAGTAGTTATGATTCCTGAAAATTTAGTTGCGATCAGATAAAAATTGTGGAAGTTATTAAAGAAATATTTTTGTATGGGCAAAAACGCCTACTTACTAGGGCTCTTAGTTGCTTTGGCCGACAATCTGGTACATTGTGCCGTCTATGGTATATTTTAAATGGTGTGCTGTATCGATATACCAAACATACCATTTGGTATATTTTTAGTATTTTCGGTATATTTTGAAAATAATACCAATATTTTGCCCTTATTAAAAATGGGTAGCGGGTATCTCACAGTCGAGCACACTCGACTGTAACTTTCTTACTTGTTAATATACAGGGTTGTGCAAAGTCCTTGAGTTTGAGATGTTTTGAAATCCTTAATGGATTCCAAACACCTGGACTTAGCTTCTGAATTAAGGTGTGCAGCTTTAACTAAGTCAAGAGCAGTGGAAATGAACTGCTCCGTAGGTATCAAGTTTAACTTAGCAGTGTTAAAAATATTTGTATCCTCATTACGCAAAAACAAATGACTAGCATCATTAGGAAATTGGTCTAAGACCGAAACTCTAGCTCTTAGTAAATTTATGTCATTAATTGTCATCTGACCGGATGCCATGTTATTAAGCGCTTAAAAATATCCCACAAAGCAGACCCAAATATATCACTGTATGGATCATGCGACGATGAAGAGAATTGGAAAATCCATCAATCTTCTACGGGACGTAGTTGTCTGAGATCGCCAAAAACAATTAATGAAATTCCTCCAAATGAGGTTTCCCTGATAGCAAAAATTTGTTTAAGACGAGCATCTAAGTGAGATAACATTTTGGCACCGACCGTTGATGTTTCATCAATAATTAAAAGCTTAAGATCTGTAAACCTTGAGCGAAGTGTATTCAGCAAATCTGCACCTAAATCTTTAAAGGAGGACCCGAACTGATTCACTGGAAGTGAGAACATGGAATGCAGGGTTGAACCTCATATTCCAAAAGCTGTTTTACCCGTGGGAGCACGCAAAAGTATTTTAGCAGAGGTGGGATCATAACCTGGCCTACTATTATATAGTGGCGAAAGAGACTGGAAAATAGCTGAAATTAATCTACTCTTGCCAACACCTGCTCCGCCTTCTACAAACTCATAAAATATTTTTTTTTCGTTAGCATTATGCATTACATGCGTGAAATAAGTTTTATGCTTAAGATTCAGAGATTTAACTATACTTGCTAAGTCATCAGGTGATATAATTGGCGGGAGCTTAATAACTCGGATGACATTGTATGAATCTTCTGAAACAATAACGGCATTTAAGTTCAAAACATTTACTTGGGAATTTATTTCAGGGAGCGCCAAAGCCCTAAAATGATTATCTAAACTATCTGTCTGATCCCGTTCTTCAAAATTTCCCCCAGCTTCAATGGCCCTTCTAAGCACGTCTTCCAAATCCTCAAAAATATTATACTTGCTATACCTAAATCCAATAGATTGCTGCATACACGCTTTCACAATTAACACTAAGCAAATCTACATACCTGTTCATACCTCCACGGAAAATATAACATTAAAAGTTCCCGAAAATAGTTCTCTCTGTCGGCATTCAGATTGAACTTCCTAAACCTAACAATTGCTGGTTTGGTCCGTTCCCTAATGAAGCCACTACCATCGCAAAGAGCCTGAATTGAATTTCTTAGGACCTCGTTTTCTCCATCACCACCGTCATCTGCATCTTGACGTGCTGACCGACAGGATTTCGCAAAATTATAATTTGCAGCAAAATCGGCTAAGCACAGGCTTTCAAGCTATCTGGCCGCTGAATATAATGATCCAGCATTCCCAAAACATAAATATCAGATGAATCCTCATTCATATTTTGGGGCTGTTGTCTAGATTTGAGCATTCGAACTCTGTGCTCTGGTCGTGTCGTATTTATGTAATCTTCTGCGTTGCTAGTCTCAGACAAACGCCTTCCTAGACAACAGTAGGCGGCTTCCTGAGCAGAAATCTTAGTGCCGGAAATAAATTTGTGGCCTATATGTTGCAGGTTTTGTTTAATGCTGAAGTTGCCTCTGTGAATTTCGTTCACTGCTTCACGCATTAATTTGGAGATTCCACTTTAGGATTTGTTTATTTATTTATTTAAAGGTTAGCTATAATTAAAATTAATACTAACGCTATTGATAAAGCAATGGCAGCGAAGGCCTTCAGCTTAGTATTTACATATTTATATAATTACATATTTACATTTGTTTATTTGTTATTATTAATGTTATTGTTTGAGAAGCTGATATGTATTAGATTTTTTAAGAAATTCAACCATTTTAATTATATTTTCTGGGGTTGGGTTTTGGAGGATGGATAGAGGTTGTAGGTTTTGAAAGATGTTATTTTTGAGATGTGAGGTTGCTGTGCAGTTTGTAAGGATGTGTGGGATGGTAAGGTCATTTGTTGAGTGGCAGTTACGGCAAGGCAGTATGCTATCAGGGTTATAGTAGTGTTGCAATGAGAATCTTGTGTGTCCAAGTCTAAGACGAAGGACTTTAATTTGGTCTCTGCGAGTGATATTGATTTGATTTACATTTTTTAAGTAGGTGTTTGTGTGTGTTTGGTTGGTGTTGAGTTGTTGGTACCATGTGTTGCAGAGTAATATGTTATGTTTTATTTTGTTGTTTAGCTCTGTAGAAAGGAATCTGTTAATGTCTGTTGTGTTAAGGTTGGGAGTGTAGTGTAGGGGCATTTTCAATGTGTTTTTAGCCGCATTGTCGGCTAGTTCGTTGCCTACAATTCCACAATGACTTGGTATCCATAGTATTTTTATTTTGGGGGCGGATTTGGTCAATAGGGTTCTGATAGTTGTGGGATGTAGATTATTGTTGTTAATGTTGCGAATGGAATTTATGGATGAAAGGGAGTCGGAGCAGATAAAGAATTTTCCTCTTATTTTTTGAACTATTTTTAAAGCTTCGAGAATGGCTATGGTTTCAGCAGATAAGATGGATGAATAAGGTGGAAGAATGGATCTTTTTAATATCACATTTTCGGTGGTAACCGCGAAAGTGGCTACGTATTTAAAAGTGTGGTTATTATGTTTCTCTTTGAATTAATGAAATTGTTGCTGGAATATGATTGGTGGGGTGTTAGATTTAAAAGTTTTGTGAAGGGAAGTATGGATAAGTGAAGAGGGAAACATCCATTGGGGGGACGTTCTTCTGATTGGGATTGGAAGGTAGGGAATAGAGTGGTCTCTGCAAGATATGATTATTTTTTCGAGTGTTGAAGTTAATTTTTTGGGTTTAGTGATCGCTGGTTTTTTGGTGTATTTAAATAGTGGTGAGTTGGAGCTGAGGAGTAGTGTTTTGTATGTTTTGGTTGTGATTATGTCTCTTTTTTGCTCTATAGTTGGGATATTAGCTTCAAAAAGTAAGTTGAATATGGGAGTAGAGCGAAGAGCTCCAAGAGATGTGCGGATTGCTGCGTTGAATAAGGTTGTAAGTTTATTAAGGGTGGATTTAGGGGCGTGGCCGTAGATAAAAAGGGCGTAATCTATTTTAGAAATAAGGGTGACCTTAGTGACATTAAGCAGAGTAGTTGTATTGCAATTAAATTTTGGGCTTGAAAAGGCATTTGATGACGTTAAGTTTGTTGTTTAGTGCTGGTAGGATTTGTTTTATGTGTGAGTCCCATTTGTATTTGTTGTTAATGGTTAGACCTAAGATTTTTAAGCTGTGGACTGAGGGGATTGATGTGTTGTTGCATGAAATGTCACAGGTGCAATTGTGCTTTCTGCATATGTGAAGGTGTTGGCATTTATGGAGTGATAGTGAAGCTCCTGAGTACGAGCCCCACTGGTGGATGTTGTTGAAGAGGTTGTTGAGGTTATATTATTGGTTCTTGGGTTTAAGTGGAATGATTAGGAAAAAATCATCAGCATAAGCACTGAAATGTATTTCTTTTTGTAAGCTAATAATGTTGGAGAGTCGGTTGTAGGCGATTAGGACGAGGATTACAGATATTGGAGAACCTTGGGAATACCATTGTGGAGTGGGTGAGGGGAGCTAATATTATTCTGTACTTTTATTTTTATTTTCCTATTTGACATAAAGTTTCTGATAATGTTGATGATTCTGGGCCAACTTTCCAGTTGATTAATTGGTCGATTATGGTGTGTACACCAATTCTGTCGAAGGTCTTTGAGAAATCAAGGGCGATGATAGAAGTGTGCTTTTTGGATCTTAACGACTTAGTTATTAAGTGGTCTGCTAGGAGCAGACCGTCTGAAACTGATTTGCCTGTGTTTGAACCCTGATTGGTTGGGATGAATCAGTTTGTTTTCAGTAACAAACCACCATAAACGTTTTGCGATAATTTTTTCAAGTGTTTTTGAGAGGCAGCAGTTGAGTGAGATAGGTCGGTAGCTAGTAATTTCTGTTTTGTTAGAGTTGGGTTTAAGTATTGGGATGACTAGGCTGGTTTTGTATGATTGTGGGATGGTGTTGCTGAAAATGGAGTTAAATAGTGCTGTAATTCTTGATTTAAGTGAGATGGAGGTATTTTTTATCATGGGATAGGATATTCTGTTAAGGCCGGGGGTTCTTCCTTTAAGGGAGTTAAGTGCAGTTAGAAGTTCTAATAGTGAGATATCTGATTCTATAAAATTTGAGCTGACGGGGAGGGTGTGAAGGAAGGTTGGGTTGTTTGCATATTTGCTAGTGGTAAAGTTAGTACTGAAGTTTTCATCTTTAGATTGGTCTGACCAGTGTTTGGCAAAGAGCTGAGCTATGTGGGAGGTGTCTGTTGTATTAGTGTTGTTCGCGTTATCTGTAATGCAGTGTATGGTTTTTATTGGGTTGAGGTCGCAGAGACGGCGGATGTTTGCCCAGATTTTGTCTGAGGCTGTATCTGGTGCTATTGTGGATGTGAAGTTATTGAGGGCCTTTATTTTAGAGAGTTTTAATTCTCTTCTAAAGAGAGCATTATCATGTTTATATTTTAATAGGTTATCAGTGTTGCTGTTGAGTTTAAAATTTTGCCATGATTTAAATTTGTTAGTTCTTAATATGGTCAGGGTCTTCTTCCACCAGGGGGTGTACTTGGAGTAGCGATGCGGGGTAATTTGAGGTATGCTATGGTGAGCTGCTTGGAGAATTATTTTATTTATGGCTGAGGTTTCTTTATTGATGTTGGTGCTATTGGGTATGCTAAGGTTTAAATTGTTGGTGATTTGTGCGAATAGTGGCCAGTTAGCTTCTTTAGTTTAAAAAAAAGGGCGGTAAAATTGAATGTTTTGTAAGGGTGGGAACAGCGATATTAAAATTGGGAAGTGATCGCTTCCGTGAAGGTCATCGATTGTTTTCCAGTGAGCGAAAGGGGTGAGATTTGGTGAGCATAAGGTGAGGTCTATATGTATGTGTGAAGGTGTTGTGCGTAGAGAAATGGGTTGGGGAGCCATCGTTGAGTAGTGTTAAGTTTGAGTTTTGTATAAATTTAGCTAGGATTTGGCCTCTACTATTTGAATGGGGTGATACCCAAGTGTGGTGCCAGCTGTTGAAATCTCCTAGTATGATTTGATTGTTGTTGTTGTTTGAGTATGGTTGAAAGTGGTTGTTTAGGGATTGGAGCGAGAAAGGTTTGTTTGGGGGTATGTAGGCTGAAAGGAGAGTAATTTTGGATTTGGATGTAAAGTCAATTGCGAGAGTTTCTAACATATGTCATTAGAATGGGTTGTTAGGGAATGGTGTATGGATTTGTGAATTAGCATGGCAACGCCACCAAAACGATTGTGGGCTGAATTGTTGTACATTTGGTAGTTAACTGGGGTAGGGATTGGCACATTTGTATTAAAATAATGGGTTTCTTGGAGACAGATAATATGAGGCGAGTATAATTTGATTATTATTAATAAATTGTTGTAGTTGTTTAAATATCCTTTGATGTTCCATTGAATTATTTTAAGCATTATTAAGGTTATAAAATTTAGATTTTAGATTTTTTGGGTTAGTTGAGGTATAATATGGGTGATTGATTTAGATAGATTCGCTGTCGCTGTTTTTGGTGTATTTGTCTTTGTGAAGGGATTTGGTTAATTTAGGTTTAGGGGGTTTAAGTTTAGTTGCTAGAGTTGACTTATCTTTTAAGTATATTCTTAATTTAAGATCGTTGGTAGGCTGTGATATGTAAAGTGTGTTTTCGGGGTAGTCTGTTTCCATGTTTTGGTGAGTGTTGATGTTGCAGTGTTGTATCGCTTGGTGTAGTTGATGATTGAGAAGTAAATGTGTTGTGGTTGTTGTGTGAAGATGCAGTAAGAGTGGATGAGTGTGTGGTTGATGCAGTGGTTGTGGATGAAGATGCAGTAGGAGTGGATGAGTGTGTGCTTGATGAAGTGTGCGTAGGGCGTGCAGTTATTTTGGCATATGTCAAGTGCTGCTTTATGGTCGATTTTATGAGATGTTTTTATTGCTGTTAATTCCTGTTGCTTGAGGAAGGTAGGGCAAGTGCGGTTGAGTGGGCTATGTTGATGGTCATATTCGGCATTATTTTTGCAGTTTAGGCAATTTGGTGAATTTCTGCAGAGTTCTCCTTCGATTGTGTGTTTAACTTCTGAGCAGTTTTTGCAAGTTTCAGCACTCTTACAGATGGGGGTAGGGTGGCCGAAACGGAGACAGTTTTTGCATCGGAGGGGAAGAGGGATGTATGGTCTCACTCGGACAATTTCGTAGCCAATGTTAATTGAGTTAGGCAAATTGTGCGTTGCGAACGTTAATGTAATAAGACCAGTTTCTGTGAGAGTATTTTCAGTTTGGTTGGTAACGTTTGGTTGTTTTTTTAGTATTTTCCGTACTTCAGTTACTTTTTGGGATTTTAATTCTTGTAGTATTTCAGTTTCTGGTATGTTTCTAAGTACATTGCAATAGATTACACCTTTGGTAAAGTTTAGTGTTCTATGTTCTGATGCCGTAATGTTTATATCGGTGATTTTAAGAAGTTTTATTGCTTGTAGTTGATTTTAAGTTTTAATTAGTAGGCAGCCGTTTCTGGTTTTTTTGCATGTTTCCACTTCTCCTCCACATGTATAGTCTATGGTTTTTTTGATGACGAATGGTGATATTTTTTCAAACGATTCATTGTCGTCTCTTTTAAGTACAATGTATTTAGGTTCGTTGACTTTTGTGTTGTTGGTTCTATTGGTGAATTTGCCTATGTCAGGCGGTTCGTGCATGGTTGTTGTTTTTGGGCTAAAGCCCGGCTTAACTGTTTGTGTTGTGTATTTGTTTTTGGTTGTTTTACGTTATTTTCTTTTGTGGTAGTGTTTGTTTGTTTCGCGAGAGTTGCAGTGAACTGTGCGTTGGTGTAGCTTTTGCGTTTGCTTTTTAAACACGTCTTATCTCCTCGATCGCTGAGTTGAGATTCCTCTTTAGGATTTGTTTATATAATTAATTATATAACTGAAACAGGCATAGGGATCCATTATGAACTGAATATCCATATTAGCCCTTTGCACTGAGAGTGTTTATTGTAAGCATTAACTTTAATGGCTGCAAATGTTCTCTTCACAAATATTTGGAGCTTTTTCAAGCCAGATCTCAATGCATATTTATAGTCCTCGTAGCTGAGGTTCAATTGTTGTTGAGATAAGAAATTCTCAAATATGCTTAATTGACTTATAGATTCAGAATCAAAAAGGAAATTTAGGAGAGATTGAACTCCTCAAATTTTCGTGATAAAGAGAAATGTTTTCAGAATCTTCTGGCAATGGCTGAAGAATTTCTGTTTGTGGCATGGGAAAATATGGAATACCGCATTTCACGCATACAAGAATGTCCGTGATTGTGCTTCTGATATTCAATATACTGAGCTAACTCAGTATCAGTTATGTACATCTGTGGTAATGAATTGGTCAATAAATGAAATGACTGAGGCTATAGACAATACATTTTCAAAGTCCACAGCCAAAACATGCCATGAATATGAGGCGAACCTCACGCCAATAATACTTGAGAACGGAATGATTTGCGAAAACGCCCCCCTCCCTCTAATTGATAAAACCTGACGATATCTGTGATCAAAATATCTTGCACAAGTTACAGGATCTGACCTAATCAAACGAACCTTTTCACTAAAACTAAAATTCGAAGCTTCTACTTCTGTAACTTGCTGCCTATCTATATTCCCCTTCAATAAAACTAATAATTCCGACCACCGTGTCTCAGCAGCTGACAGGGTGATGAAAAGGGTTGGCAGACCGAATTGCCGAATCATCGCCATTACCTTTTTCTTTTCTGCTTCCCAGTGAGCAGGAGACGTGCGAACACTCTTCAGGACCCTATAGCCTTCATCGTGGCGAATAATGCTATCTATATGCTCATCATTGAGAGCGTTAGAGGCTGTAATGGCGAGTGGGGCGCTTTGTTTTCTTATGCAAATAGTAATATTACTACGAATTTGGATCAAGTCTAACTTCTTATAATTGAATAATAATTTGTCAATTCGACAACCTCTCCTATCTACATTTCGAAGCTCAGATTTTACAATTGCGGAAAAGCTAAGGGGACAAGGTCTTTTTATGCCAGCATAAATTGTAGGGAATGCTAACTCTTCCAAGTCAGCATCGAGAATCATATCTAGGGGTCGTTGGCCTTCGCTTGGAGCCAGGGTGATTCTCTTCGGTGTCTATCTGGTTATTCTCAAGCAGTGTTTCTTGACCCCCAGGATTGAGCTCCTCTATCGCAGCATCATCCTGATGTGCTGTATTTTCAATTCTTCGCTCAAGTCCCTCCACAAATTCTGTGTCTGCTTGAGATGCTATGAATGGAACAGTTTCAGTTGTATAAGTATACAACCACTGTTCATTTAAAACTACACTATGTTTTCTATAAAGTTCTATATTAGCTAAATACCTAATTACGTCAGCTATTCTTAAGAGTTTGATGGTTTCGGCCATGAAATCATGGCTATATTCCATTCTACGCTTGAGGTAGAGCTGTACGACCTCGGCTTCATGAAAAGCCCGCGGGAGGGATGTAACGATGTTACTTATTGGTATTGGTATATTAACTACAGCTCCTTTAATTGCACTCTGACGCTCATGACCTAAAGGCTTTATTATCATAAAAGGAAGACGAGGAGAAATGAGGCGTTCCTCTAATGGAGTGAGGCCTTTAAGGCAATCAGGTAATTGAGGGAAATCTAGTCCATTTGAAATGGAAGTTTTTGGTTTAACACCAGATCTTATTTTTGCGGCAACATGTTTTTGCAAAAAGTTAAGCAACCGTCAGATGAAGAGAACTGACGTTCAAACATCAAAAATCTCCGCAGAAAACTCATGATTGTCTTCAATTATGATTCGAGGTCAAGTAAGTAGGATTACTTGATGAGGAAACCAGAGACCTTTACAAGAAAGGCAAATTTTGTTGGGGCTCATCATGATAACTCTATTAAAATTCTCAATAAGAGCTTCGATTCTCGTGGGTCTGGGTGAATTCTCTTCCTGAAGACTGTTCGCACGTTTTCTCTATTATGGGCAGCATTACGACGGATTTCTACTAATCTATCTTTAATATTTGTTCTATATTGGCTAACTCTTTGGCTAAGTCGTCTTGAGGCGTCAAATGCTGCTAGTCGCGCCAATAACCGGGCACTTCGTAAGAATATTTCTAACCTGTGACCCATTAATCCGATCCTAATTCCCTTTCTAATAGACGCCCTTCAGGATCTGTCCGTCTTGCTGCCCTTAATGCCAAGTTTCGTCTTTGTTCGTTGGTCCTGTACAGTGTATCCCGTCTACGTATACGTCTTCGTGAAGTATCAGGCTCTCTAAAAGTCACGTCCACTCGTCTTTCTCTCCAAAATTCAGAGTTCTGAATTTGCTCTACTGTCCGGTACTGTACGTTCTGCCTACGCCTCGATCTTCGTACAGTATCAGCCTGCTGTTCAGGCTCTTTAAAAGTTACGTCCGCCCGTCGTTCCCTCCAAAATTCAGTGTTCTGAATCTGCTCTACTGTCCGGTACTGTACGTTCTGCCTACGCCTCGATCTTCGTACAGTATCAGCCTGCTGTTCAGGCTCTCTAAAAGATACTGTTGTTCGTCCTAAATTCTGAGTTTTCTGTTTGTTCCATTCGTCGATAGTCAGTGCCCTGCCTACGGTTCGATTGTCGCAGAGTATCAGCCGCCTGCTCTGGCTGAATTCTTTCGTCGTTGTCTTCTATTTACTGTATTATCCGATTGTTCGTTCTGTCGATAGTCGGCGTCTGTGCGTCTCAATCTTTTTTGGACTGTATCTTCCGTTTGCTCATGCTGCCTAGTTCGCGCTGATCGTCTCCTTACTAAACGTCGCTGAGTATTTCTAATCTGTTCACTTTCCCTATACTCCTGATCAGCTCTATGATGCCTCTGCGAACTTGCATTTCTCTCCTTGCGGCTGCTTTAAAACAGAAGAAACGCATCACAAAACAAAACAGCTGCCGCGCAATTTAAAATTGCGCTAAACAAAAGGAAATATAAAAAAAAAACTATTGATACGGTAAGTACAAAGAAAACAACAATAAATAGACTCACTGATCCATTTTTTATATTTGAATAGGGTCCAATTGGACCCCGGCGTACCCACCCTGCCTGAGATGGCCACATCGGCGCCATCTCCCTTACGTTGGCTGCTCCTCATCCGGCGTAGCGCTGAGGAATTCCCCTCCCCGCCATGCTGAGAAAACTCACACAACCTTGTTCAACGTAATTACAATTATATTATCCAAGAATTTTCCTTAAATACTAACATTTAATTAATTTTTTTATATATACAGATAATAAACAAATATTTGGACTTCAAAAATGGCAAAGGAACAAAATTCAAAATCACGCAGTAGGACGAGCGAAACAACAAATAGCCACAACGGCGTAATGGATAACTTACTTTATTTCTTACGCATATTGGCGGTTCGTATATGTTTATTTATCAATTTATATACGCATGTTTTGTTATGTATGTTTATATATCTATCTATTTAAATCGCTTAATCATCTACCTTGACCTGCCTACCTTGACCTGGCTAATTTGCTTTAAGTTAATTAGGAATTTCAATTTACTTTAATATAAATTTATACGTTTTAAATTTTAATATGTTTCTTATATTTTCCACTTATTTAATATCATGTTTTTCCATAGTCTTTAATTCAATTTAATTTAATTTAAGTTAAGTTTTCTTATTTAGTTTTTAAGTGAGTTTTCAAATTTTGTTCTCTTTTCTATTGTTTAATACTTCAATACAATTTGTCTGTTTTTATACCCGCTTCCTATAGGGTAGAAGGGTATTATAACTTTGTGCCGGCAGGGAATGTATGTAATAGGTAGAAGGAGGCATCTCCGACCCTATAAAGTATATATATTCTTGATCAGCATCAACAGCCGAGGCGATCTAGCCATGCCCGTATGTTTGTCCATCTGTGTGTGTCTGTCCGTCTGTCCGTATGAACACCTAGATCTCAGAGACTATAAGAGATAGGACTATAAATAGTAATATTACTACGAATTTGGATCAAGTCTAACTTCTTATAATTGAATAATAATTTGTCAATTCGACAACCTCTCCTATCTACATTTCGAAGCTCAGATTTTACAATTGCGGAAAAGCTAAGGGGACAAGGTCTTTTTATGCCAGCATAAATTGTAGGGAATGCTAACTCTTCCAAGTCAGCATCGAGAATCATATCTAGGGGTCGTTGGCCTTCGCTTGGAGCCAGGGTGATTCTCTTCGGTGTCTATCTGGTTATTCTCAAGCAGTGTTTCTTGACCCCCAGGATTGAGCTCCTCTAATCGCAGCATCATCCTGATGTGCTGTATTTTCAATTCTTCGCTCAAGTCCCTCCACAAATTCTGTGTCTGCTTGAGATGCTATGAATGGAACAGTTTCAGTTGTATAAGTATACAACCACTGTTCATTTAAAACTACACTATGTTTTCTATAAAGTTCTATATTAGCTAAATACCTAATTACGTCAGCTATTCTTAAGAGTTTGATGGTTTCGGCCATGAAATCATGGCTATATTCCATTCTACGCTTGAGGTAGAGCTGTACGACCTCGGCTTCATGAAAAGCCCGCGGGAGGGATGTAACGATGTTACTTATTGGTATTGGTATATTAACTACAGCTCCTTTAATTGCACTCTGACGCTCATGACCTAAAGGCTTTTATTATCATAAAAGGAAGACGAGGAGAAATGAGGCGTTCCTCTAATGGAGTGAGGCCTTTAAGGCAATCAGGTAATTGAGGGAAATCTAGTCCATTTGAAATGGAAGTTTTTGGTTTAACACCAGATCTTATTTTGCGGCAACATGTTTTGCAAAAAGTTAAGCAACCGTCAGATGAAGAGAACTGACGTTCAACATCAAAAATCTCCGCAGAAAACTCATGATTGTCTTCAATTATGATTCGAGGTCAAGTAAGTAGGATTACTTGATGAGGAAACCAGAGACCTTTACAAGAAAGGCAAATTTGTTGGGGCTCATCATGATAACTCTATTAAAATTCTCAATAAGAGCTTCGATTCTCGTGGGTCTGGGTGAATTCTCTTCCTGAAGACTGTTCGCACGTTTTCTCTATTATGGGCAGCATTACGACGGATTTCTACTAATCTATCTTTAATATTTGTTCTATATTGGCTAACTCTTTGGCTAAGTCGTCTTGAGGCGTCAAATGCTGCTAGTCGCGCCAATAACCGGGCACTTCGTAAGAATATTTCTAACCTGTGACCCATTAATCCGATCCTAATTCCCTTTCTAATAGACGCCCTTCAGGATCTGTCCGTCTTGCTGCCCTTAATGCCAAGTTTCGTCTTTGTTCGTTGGTCCTGTACAGTGTATCCCGTCTACGTATACGTCTTCGTGAAGTATCAGGCTCTCTAAAAGTCACGTCCACTCGTCTTTCTCTCCAAAATTCAGAGTTCTGAATTTGCTCTACTGTCCGGTACTGTACGTTCTGCCTACGCCTCGATCTTCGTACAGTATCAGCCTGCTGTTCAGGCTCTTTAAAAGTTACGTCCGCCCGTCGTTCCCTCCAAAATTCAGTGTTCTGAATCTGCTCTACTGTCCGGTACTGTACGTTCTGCCTACGCCTCGATCTTCGTACAGTATCAGCCTGCTGTTCAGGCTCTCTAAAAGATACTGTTGTTCGTCCTAAATTCTGAGTTTTCTGTTTGTTCCATTCGTCGATAGTCAGTGCCCTGCCTACGGTTCGATTGTCGCAGAGTATCAGCCGCCTGCTCTGGCTGAATTCTTTCGTCGTTGTCTTCTATTTACTGTATTATCCGATTGTTCGTTCTGTCGATAGTCGGCGTCTGTGCGTCTCAATCTTTTTTGGACTGTATCTTCCGTTTGCTCATGCTGCCTAGTTCGCGCTGATCGTCTCCTTACTAAACGTCGCTGAGTATTTCTAATCTGTTCACTTTCCCTATACTCCTGATCAGCTCTATGATGCCTCTGCGAACTTGCATTTCTCTCCTTGCGGCTGCTTTAAAACAGAAGAAACGCATCACAAAACAAAACAGCTGCCGCGCAATTTAAAATTGCGCTAAACAAAAGGAAATATAAAAAAAAAACTATTGATACGGTAAGTACAAAGAAAACAACAATAAATAGACTCACTGATCCATTTTTTATATTTGAATAGGGTCCAATTGGACCCCGGCGTACCCACCCTGCCTGAGATGGCCACATCGGCGCCATCTCCCTTACGTTGGCTGCTCCTCATCCGGCGTAGCGCTGAGGAATTCCCCTCCCCGCCATGCTGAGAAAACTCACACAACCTTGTTCAACGTAATTACAATTATATTATCCAAGAATTTTCCTTAAATACTAACATTTAATTAATTTTTTTTATATTCAGATAATAAACAAATATTTGGACTTCAAAATGGCAAAGGAACAAAATTCAAAAATCACGCAGTAGGACGAGCGAAACAACAAATAGCCACAACGGCGTAATGGATAACTTACTTTATTTCTTACGCATATTGGCGGTTCGTATATGTTTATTTATCAATTTATATACGCATGTTTTGTTATGTATGTTTATATATCTATTTAAATCGCTTAATCATCTACCTTGACCTGCCTACCTTGACCTGGCTAATTTGCTTTAAGTTAATTAGGAATTTCAATTTACTTTAATATAAATTTATACGTTTTAAATTTTAATATGTTTCTTATATTTTCCACTTATTTAATATCATGTTTTTTCCATAGTCTTTAATTCAATTTAATTTAATTTAAGTTAAGTTTTCTTATTTAGTTTTTAAGTGAGTTTTCAAATTTTGTTCTCTTTTCTATTGTTTAATACTTCAATACAATTTGTCTGTTTTTATACCCGCTTCCTATAGGGTAGAAGGGTATTATAACTTTGTGCCGGCAGGGAATGTATGTAATAGGTAGAAGGAGGCATCTCCGACCCTATAAAGTATATATATTCTTGATCAGCATCAACAGCCGAGGCGATCTAGCCATGCCCGTATGTTTGTCCATCTGTGTGTCTGTCCGTCTGTCCGTATGAACACCTAGATCTCAGAGACTATAAGAGATAGGACTATAATTTTTTTTCGACAGCATTTGTTATGTTTGCACGCAGATCAAGTTTGTTTCAAATTTTTGCCACGCCCACTTACACCCCCGCAAATCAAAAAAATCAAATAACAAGTTGCGAATTTTGGTATATATTATAATTACTATAGTAGCTTTGATTCCTGAAAATTTGTTTGCGATCAGATAAAAATTGTGGAAGTTATTAAAGAAATACTTTTGTATGGGCAAATCGCCTACTTACTAGGGCTCTTAGTTGCTTTGGTCGACAATCTGGTACATTGTGCCGTCTATGGTATATTTTGAATGGTTTGCTGTATCGATATACCAAACATACCATTTGGTATATTTTTAGTATTTTCGGTATATTTTGAATATAATACCGCAATATTTTGCCCTTATTAAAAATGGGTAGCGGGTATCTCACATTCGAGCACACTCGACTGTAACTTTCTTACTTGTTTTTGACATAATGCATAGTCAGTGAAATATAAGATTCCTTAAGGAAATCGTCCGTAGATATGTTATATCCGTACTATTCATTAATTTCATTGCTCATTAATTTTGCTTACTTCATTGAAGTGAAAATCATAGAGCGCACCGACAGAAATTATAAACTGTGCCAAGTTTTTTAACCCAGAGTCCGAAATTAAATTAAACGGTCGACCATTCTTTATTGTCCACTCCGTTGCCAGATTGGTGCACTTCGTTTTGGTTTCGGTGGATACATCAACGACAGGAAGACTGCGCTTTCGGCTATTGACCATAATGTAGCATATGTGTTTTACTAAATTTCATGTGATTTTCTCAAATTTGTAAATGTTTTTGCATATGTTGCACTCTACTGCCATTATGCCGTTTGTATTGACCAGTCGTGAAAAGGTGTCCAACACTTTGCTCCGACCACGTGAATCAGTAGGCTTAAGCTCACCAGCTAATAATTTTGATTTTACTGTGGCAGCGTACTCTTTAAAAGACGATTCATTTGCTGTGTCCAGCGTCTGATTGCAAATAATTTTATTTTAATAATTTTGTACAAAATGTATACTACAAATGAACATGAAATACATACATATGTACATATATTTAACAATCACTGTTTTTGTCTGGGTCTCTGGCACTCAATAACCACAAACATACAAAAGACAATCACAAACATATAAAGCAACACATATACTACTTTGTTACAAAACATATACATATATTATGACAAAAACTTACATTATATTGTGAGTTCATTGCACGAGCGTCGTTCTCCTTATAATCCATGTTTATGCACTTATTAAAAAATACTGCACTCATCTGCACAGTTGAACACAGTCAACACACAAGCTGTACAGCGTGTGCAATGCACACTACCTGCACACACCAATATAGGCGAGAATGTGTGTATACATATGTACATAGACGCATACAAATAAAAGCATAGAAGGCGTTTTTGCCCATACAAAATAATTAATACCTTCCACAATTTCATCTGATCGCAACCAAATTTTCAGGAATCACAATTACTATAGTTATTATTCTACATAAAAAAATTTCTGCTCTAGCTGTAAAGTTACGCTTGTTATTCGATTTTTTAATTTTGGGGGGCGGAAGTGGGCGTGGCAAAAATTTGAAACAAACTTGATCTGTGTGTAAACATAACAAATGCTGTCAAAGAATTTAAATTTTTCATAAAATTGTATGTTCACACATATTATTTTAACAAATGACTCTGTTCCACCAGGCACAAATTTTGTATCAGTTAGAAATTGAACCATGACTAAGGCTGATGTCAGAGTGCGAGCGAGAAGCGATGCGATAATATTGGGCGAGAACGAGCGATAAACCACTGCAACCTTTTTTATATGCAATCGCTCGAAAGATGACAGAGTGAGAGCGAAGCGAGTTGCGAGTTCAAGCGAGAAAGCGAGAGCAAAGCGAGAGAGAAGTTTGCAACCTGCTTTATCGCTTCAACTCTCTCAGAGCGTACGATTGTTTTGTTGCATTCTGTGATTTAATTACCGCTTATTTTCAAAATTTGGCCAACGCTTCTCCAGCCGACTACTAATTTTATTTAATATATAGTCAAAAATCGAAATATACATCCTTGAATAGTTAAAAAAAACTTTTCTGGGTGGTTTCTCAAGTCATTATATAAATTTTTGAACTCTTTTTCCTTTCTACTTTTTCGTTTCTACTGCAGTTAAGCGGGTGGACGCCACTTATTTTTTAAACAAAATTAAGTGTTGCACTTGAAGCAAAAAAATCTTCGTCCGAATCCATCACCATCATATTAATAACTGAAAAATAGAACAATGTAGCTCGCTCTTGCAAAGCTCTCACTCTGACATCTTCTCGCTTTGCTCATCGCTTCTCGCATCGCTTCGCTTCGCTTCTCGCGCGCACTCTGACATCAGCCTAACACTGGAAAATATCGCATACAGTCAGTGTTGCCAATTCTTCTGTTCATAAAATAGCTAAAGTAACATATGAAAAACGCTAGAAACCGCCAGACAATTAGGATGATAGCCAAAATATAAAGCTACGTTAGTAAAACAATATTTTTATTAATTTAATTTTTTTTATTAATTATTTTTGATTAGTAAATTTTGTCAATCATGCCCTATTCTGGTGCAGTTTGTTCTGTGAAATTTGTTCCCGCACAACAATCCCAAATGGTCAATGGGACTGAATGTGTCGCAATATATGGACATTAGAGCTGGAAAAACATCGATGTTGGCCACAATCGATGTTGTCGATGTTTTGGGATGAAAACATCGATTATCGCCGTTTAAATTTAACTTATTTAATAGACATCATAAAGGAAGCTGTTTTTGTACAAAAATATCAACATATTAACTATTTTTGGTTTGAGAGAGCTCCTGCGCTCACTAATGACTTGGCCAGCTTTGCTGAAAATCGTCTCGGACGCCGTGGAAAATGCTGGAACGCAAAAGTATCGTTTTGCAATGCTTTTCAAAGCTTCCATGGAATCTGGGCATATCTATAAAAAATAACCATTAGATTTAAAAGGATATATTGAACAATTTCAAACCTTGTAGAACTCTAGGGGCTCGACGTTCTCCGGGGAATTTGGAGCCTCCAAATATTGCCTTAGAGCTATAATAGCGTCTGTCCTGGTCGACTTAGATTTAACAGCGACTTTTTGCTGTAGGAACGTAAATTTCTTCTTTTCCGGTTCTGGATTTGGTGGTGTTGGCGTATCGTGCTGTGTTTTGGACAATGTGTTGTACAATTCATTCTCTAAAGCCTTAGCAGCTTGGTCTGAATTTGACTGAGAGAAAACCATCTTTTTTGAACCTTGAATCTAGAATAGTTGCCACTCTTGGGACTGTTCTAACCTCATAATGGGCGAAACGCTCTGGCATACGAGACGTTAGAAAATCGAAAATTAAATTCCCCTCTGTAGTCTTAATTTTTGGCTTAATATCAACCATCTTTTTGTTTAATTCACATATGAGAGGAATTAATATCGATATTGAAGCGTTTTTTTTCTTGGGAAATAGACCGAGTAGCGTGCTCAAAAGGCTCCAAGATGTTAGCCACCAACACCACCAATATTGTTCACTATAAATTCAAGTAAAATAGATTAGTTTTTGTAAAAATTGTACAAAAATTTGATGTGCGTCAAGATAGCTCCGCAACTTTAGCGTCACATATCGATACAAAAATATCGGCTAAAAAAAACTTTTTGTTTTCGTCTTTTTACGTGATATTTAAACTAAAATTAAAAAAGTTTAAATGCAAAACAATAGACACAAAACAAAACAATTAAATTATCTTTCTACTAAATCCGTGTTCGTCAAATTTCATGCAGTATTTATGCACTAAAATCGTGATTGAAAAATTGGGGTAGCAACATTTTTGCAAATATCTCGGCTTTGACGAGTTGTCGGCCAAATCGGCTTATGACAAGTTATAGAGTATTGTTTTATAAATATACCCTCAAAAATTCATAATTTTAAAACTTTTCGTTTTTGAGATATTTCAGGAAAAGTACGATAACCTCAGCTCCAGCCCCATACAAAATGAGCACAAAAAATCAATGCTGCCGATTAATGACCGTAACTTTTTTTGACTTTCTTGTCGGCCATAGCGCACACTTTCGTAGATACAACTATAAGGAAGATACATATATAGCAATTTTGGTTGAAATCCAATTATCTGTTTTTGAGAAAATTGACCTCTTCCTAACCCGCAAAAACAAGTTCATTTCGCAGATGCATCTAATCACTGGAACCAGCGTGGAACCAGTCAGTGTTGAATAACACCATTTGGACTTTGGCGGGACTTCAAATACTTGCAGAAAATAACTAAATGAAACAAATATTACTATAATTTAAAATTACATTTAAATACTCTATTTATATATATGTCGGCGCACACTAAGAGTGTGTGTGTATGTTGGTGTGAGTGTGTGGGTATGCTGTTGTAGGAATTTCACCAGAGGCTTAATTTCATCATTATAGGAATATTGCATCAGTCACTAATTGCGCCGTGATTAATTGTGTGTGTATGTTGTCGCTTTAAGAAGTGTCGTTTTAGCAGGGCGACAGCGTAGTGTCGCTGTCGCCGAGTGTGGTTCGGTGGTAAGCATAGAATAAAGAAGGGACGACGCAGGCAGTTGCGTATAGATCGTCGTGTGTGTAAAACCGAAACTCGCTGTGCTATTACGATGTCGGAAAATAACGGCGCTGCAACATCAGAAGTTGGATCTGGCTCGCTACCTAATGATGCAGATGGACCATGGCGAATTTTGATGGAAATGCAAAATAAAAACTTGATCGAGCTTATTAAAGCTGTACAATCGGCGGCACCTGAAACAACAAACAAAAAAACAATTGTGCTTCCAAAATTCAACGCAGACCTTGATGGCGCCGACGCGTCGGCCTGCTGTTCAACCGTAAACATAATTTTGGCAGAAAATACTATAAAAGGCAGCGAGTTGGTAATGGCTTTGAGTGCATCGTTGGAAGGTAGTGCGTCGCAGTGGTTTCCGCAAATATGTTATCCATAGATAACTTGGGATGAATTTAAAGAACTTTTCACCCAGCGTTTTGGCATTGTAGAAACGCCAGCGGCCATGTTTTTGTCAATGCTAGCTAATTGTCCGACCGATGGCGAATGTCTCTCCAATTATGCTAGTCGTCACTTATCACGAAATGGCGTGACATGAACGTAGAGGAAATTGCAGTTTCTGTGACGCTTGCGAAGATGGCTCATGTTGATAACAGATTGCAGCGTTTAACCTTTACTTCAAATATGCGCACCAGAAGTGAATTGCAAACCGAGCTTAAAGCATTCGAGTTCAACAAGAGGAAGAAAAATCTACAAGAAGAAATATCGTCACCTGACAGAAAGCGTTCGAAACTTTCAACAATAAAATGTCATTTTTGTGGAAAATTAGGCCACAAGATGATGGAATGTCGAGCTAAGCAGCAGCAAAATCCGTCTTCTCATGCTACAAACAGTAGCGGCAGGAGTGTATCTGGCCACCATCAAAAAGCGAATGTAACCTGCTTTAAGTGTGGTGAACTTGGTCATATTTCATTATTTATTTTATTTACATGTTAATTATTATACAGAATAATATAATAACTAAAAGAAAGGGAGTGCTAGCAACTAAGGCCATCGACTCGACAGTTAATTTATATGTTGTTTAATAATTTGTTGATGTCTAGGAATTTAATTAGTAGTTTAACATTATTGTGAGTAGGTAAGGTAAGAAGAGAGGTGGGTTGCATTTGGCCAAATAGGCGGATTCTCGTGTTAATAAGTTGCGGACGGGTATCTAATATGTGTTGCATTGATAATTCTCCCCCGCACTTGGGGCTCTGGGCTTAGATTTTCCTTTTAGTAGGTGCTCGTGGGTTAAAGCAGTGTGACCAGTTCTGAGCCGGGTGATAACATTGCACTGTCTTCTGTGCCATGAAGGTGGATAACGAACGGGTTCCATGTTTGGGTTATATAGTTTAAACCTGTGGTCGTAGTTGTCCCAATGTGTCATTTCCTTCCTTTTTAGAATAGCCTTAATGTTGCGCCATAGGTCGTCTCGGACATCAGGGATGACCATTAGGCAAGGAGATTGTCCTGCAAGTTTAGCTGCTGCATCTGCCAGTTCGTTGCCTTTTATGCCCATGTGCCCTGGGGCCCAAAAAAGTTTTATTTTTGAAGCGTGTTTAATGCAAAGATGTCGGATTTGGCATATCAGGCTGTCATGGTTATACGTGTTTTTAACGGCATTAAGAGTAGAAAGACTATCGCTGCAAATTATGAATTTTCCCTTAAGCTCGAGAGCATGTTGGATAGCTTTTAGAACCGCTACAGCTTCTGCGGAGAAAATTGAAAAGTAAGCAGGGAGTAATCCTGATGCAACAACCGTTGCAACGGTACCAGGACTGCGAAGCTAGTAGAGTTAATGGTTTTGGATCCGTCACTGTATAGCCAACTCCAATTGGGCAATTTTTCCGTTTCGGCAGCTAGCATTTGCAGGAATATACATTTGGGTGTTTGCGATTTCTTTAACACGTGGAGAGACATATTCACGGTGTGGTCCTGTAGTCGCCAAGGAGGGGATGGGCTGATTTTGTTCCAACTATGCGGCATATCCAATTAATGTTTTTTGAAGAAATTGGAGCATCTGCGGATAGTAGACATGACTTTAAATCTTCGGCGCTGCTTAACCGTTGTTTTAAAATCCTTTAAAAGAATTTGGTTTGTCGAGCAAAGAATTTTTGGAATGAGCTTAAAAGTCAGTTGAGCAGTTCTCGTCTGTATTTCAGCAAAGCCAGCTTCAGCTAAAAAGCATTTTGTCGGAGTTGTTGGAAATGCGCCAATGCTTCGCCGTACTGCTGCATGGTATGCGGGGGAGAACAATTTGATGTTGGAAGGCGCGCACCATCCATAGATAGCCAACCCATAGTCGATTTTGGCCAGCATTAAGGCTCTTGTGGCTTGAACTAGCGAGGTTGGATGGACGAGCGATCGTTTAGACCCAAGAAACTTAATAATATTTAAGCGTTTGTTAAGGCTATCTCAAAGGTTAATACAATGTTGCTTAAACGTAAGTTTTCTGTCGAGTGTAAGGCCGAGAATTTTAAGACTAGATGTATATTCTATTGTAATGTTATTTACAGTTACAGTTGGATATGTACAACGATGTTTTTTACAAATATGAAATAATTTACATTTGTTTAAAGCCAGAGTGGCTCCTGAGAGTTTGCCCCATTCTACGATATCCTCAAGAATTTTTTTAAGGGTAAATGAAAGTAAATTATTATCTTTGCAGTTGCTGAAAATGATGGCATCATCAGCGTAGACTGAGAGCTGAATTTTTTGTGTTTTAATATAATATTATTAAGGGATTGGAAAGCTATTAAGAACAACACCACAGAGAGGGGGGACCCCTGTGGAATGCCGTTGTGTAATTTATAAAAATTAGTTAGGGTGTTATTAACTCTAACACGGATGGATCGCTTGGTCATGAAAGCCTTCACTAGGTTGAAGATCTTGGGACCTATCCCCCACCGGGATAGTTGCTCTAGAACAGAGTGCACTCCAACGCGGTCAAAAGCCTTTTCGAAATCCGTAGCCAAAATGGTGACATGATTTCTGGTTGAAAGGGCATCAGACGCGTAATGATGGATATGCAAAAGAGTCAATGGTACTATGCTGTTGCTTGAAAGCAGTTTGGTTGGGGCTGATAAGTTTATTCTTAGTCATAAACCACATGATCCTTCTGGCAAGAATTTTTTCCAGGGTTTTGCTTAGGCAGGAGAGTAGAGATATGGGACGGAAGGATGATAATTCATGGGTAGGTTTATTTGGCTTAAGGATAGGAATTATAGTAGCAGTCCTCCAAGTATGCGGGTAGCTACCCGCATCTAACATTTTGTTGTATATTTCTAGCAATTTTTGCTTTCCTTCTATGGGTAAATTACGAAGCATAGTGTAGGAGATGCGGTCATGACCAGGAGTTTTCCCTTTGGCATGCTGCAGAGCTGATTCCAGTTCAATCGAAGTGAACTGCGATTCGAGGAACTTAGCATCTGCGGATAAGTGGTTAGGCAAATATGCCTGAGATAGAAATTTTCTTTACTAGCTATATATACATTAGAGAAATTTTCGTCCTTGGAATAATTGGACCACATAGCTCCGAAAGCATTGCCAATGTCTGCCGAATTATGCAGCTCAATATTATTATCCTTTATGGATTTAATTGGCCCTGGGAAAATCCCAACTAATTTGTTGATATCGGCCCATATTTTTTTGGTTGTAGAAAGAGGGTTGATGTTGGAGGTGAAATTGCCAAAAGATTCACGTTTTGCTTTAATAGCTTCTCTTTTAAACAAGGCTCTAGCTTTTTTGTAGGCTATTAAGTTGGTACTGTTAAGAGAGGTTTTATAGCTGTGCCAGAGAACCTGCTTTTGTTTTCTCAGATCTTGGAGAAATGGACTAAACCAAACAGGGTTCCTCCTTTGTTTTTTTGGTTTAGTTTGAGGGATGGCTACGTTGGCTGCTGTTTTTATAGCTTTCGTGATTCTGGCAGTAAAAAGGTTCAAATCATTGGTAGACTCAAACTGAAAGTTTTTTTTACAAATGGATTGGAAGGTAATCCAGTTGGCATGGTCGGTCTTGAACCTAATTATAGGTGTGAATTTTTCCGGTGGGATATGGGTCAGGAGGTTAATGGTGATAGGAAAGTGATCGCTACCATGTAAGTTTTGGCCAATTGACCATTTGCAGTATGGTACCAGGGTAGCGGAAGTCATACTCAGGTCGATGTTGGTAAAGGAGTTGTGAGTCGAGTGGTGAGTGGCAGAACCATCATTTAAAATAGCTAAATTTGTTCTGACTATGAGATCTTCGACTTGAAAAACTTTAGAGTTGCGAGAGCAGGACCCCCAAAGCGGACTCCAAGCATTGAAGTCCCCAACATAAACTATAGGTTTTAGAGCTGCCTTTACAATATTTATTAAATCGGAGGCTAATAGGCTTTGGTTGGGGGGGAAGTAAGAGTTTAATATTATTATATTCGGGTAGGATAAAATTTCAATGCCCATAGAGCAAGTGGGAGAGTTTAAATTGATAGTTTTATGCGGGATGTTTTGTCGTATAAGTATACCAACGCCATGCTTCGCATGGAGACTGGCAGAATTATTAAAAAAATAACCAATAAATGGTTTGGGAGTAGCGACTTGAATGGTATTAGATTTGAGATTAGTCTCTTGTAGGCATATAATATCCGGATTGGATTGATTAATTAATAACAATAGTTCAATGTAATTGTTGAAGTATCCGTTTATGTTCCATTGAAGAATTTTGAGCGTCATTGTTTAGAAGAGATGGAGTGGATATTATATGCAATTAAGATAATAATTAGATTTATATTATATATCAGAATCATCCATAGAGTCATCTAATATATTGTTAAGATCATTTCGTTTTAAATAGGTAGAAGTAGATGGGAGGTTGGTGGTAGAGGTAGTTTTAGTTTTGTTAGATAGAGGTTTTAGGTATTCAGTAGTTTTAGGCGTCAGGCCAAGATAGTCATAGTCATCATCGACTGTTTCGGTAGTGCTATTATCGTGTTGATTTTGCTGATACGACAGCGATGTAGATGCTGAGTTAAATGATGATGTTGTTGTTGTTGTTGCTGTTGTAGTTCCTTTGTTGGAATCGGTAAATGTTTTATCTCTCTGCTTGTCTTATTGATAGTTGTACTTGTGTGGTTGTTTTTGTTATTATTTTTGTTCCGTTGTTTTTCCGTTGTTATTGTGTCCAGCATTCGCTACTGCAGCGTAGGAGGAAGAGCTGGATAGTTTTGTTGTAGTTCCGTTAAACAGTAATTTAGCTTCGCGCATTGTGCATTTTTTTGTTGTCTTGATTTTCAGAAATTTCTCTTTGCTGCTGATATTTGGGACATTGTCGAGAGGAGGAAGGGTGTTCTTCTGAGCAGTTGACGCATTTCGTTTGTGAGCAGTTGTCAGGCGAATGAGGAGGTAAAGCGCAATTACCGCAACGAGGTTCATTTTTGCAGTGCTTGGCTGTGTGGCCAAGCAGCTGGCAAGATTTGCACCTCATTGGGTTCGGAATATACTCCCGTACCTTTACTGAATGCCATGCTATATCGACTTTGCTGGGAAGGTGGTATAGGTCAAAAGTGACCAGAATTACTCCAGAGGGTTTGGTAGCGTTGTCGATGGTTTTAGTGAACTTGAAAATATCGCTGACTTTTTGGGATCGCAGCTCTTCTATAATTTCTTCGTTGGAGACATCGGAGAGATAGGGCGCGTATATTGTGCCTTTCACTTGGTTAAGGGTTTCATGCATCTTACATGTGATGTCGCAAATGCCCGGTAAAGTAGGTGAGTTGATGAACTTGTCAGCCTCGCTTTGATTTTTAACTAACATTAGCAGGTTGCCGTCGCGCAAGTTGGAGATGGAAGTGATGTTTTTTGAAATTAAACGCAGTGCGTTGTAAACGGCGATACAGGAGAAATCAGAGATTTTTTTCTCAACGTTTTTGAATGCCATAACAATGTACTTAGGGTTTTCAAGTGTTATTGTTGGAAGTTCGGGAAATGTCATGTCGATTTTTTGATTTTTTTTTTCACTGGGGGGCTTTCAGAAAGCAACGCAAACTGATTGCCCTTCAGATTAGGGGGCCGAGGGGGGGGCCCCATTGTCGGACGATATAAGCTTTCGATTAGATAGCTAAAGCTTTACTGCACTCGCGAAAGAATGTGAGAAGATCAGTAGAAGATAGACCGCGCGGGTCGCAAAAGAAAAAACACCGAATAGACTCTGCTGATAAGAGAAGCGACGTCTGCCCGCAACGAGAGCTAGTCGAAGACTGGTCATATTTCAACACATTGCAGTAAGCCTAAAGTGGACAAGATCAAGGATACACATCAGATGAAAAGAGTGGAGCTTTGCGAAGTTGTTGAGCCCAAAGGAGAGATGGTTCATCGAGGTGAGACGTTTATAACAACGTTCGACTCTGGAGCGGAATGTTCATTAATAAAACAAAAGATAAGTCACAAATTAGTTGGTAAAAGAATTAACAATGTAGTGATGCTGAAGGGTATTGGTAGTGGCGGCATATGTAGCACATTGCAAATACTTAGTAACGTAAAAATTAATCAACATTGTATAGAAATCTTGTTTCATGTTTTGGATAATGAGTATTTGAAGAATGACATTATTATTGGTCGAGAAGTACTGTCCCCTGGATTTAATGTTATATAATATCATCGGGAAAATTCGAAATAATTAGATCAAATGATGAGAAATTTTGTGAATTAAATACTGATCTTGTTGGGGAAGATAAAGATAAATTGCAAGATTTGTTGGAAAAATATTCAAAAATCTTTTATTAATGGAATTCCTTCGACTAGTTAGTTCGGGTGAAATGAAAATTAAATTAATAGACCCAAGAAAAATTGTTCAAAGAAGACCATATCGGCTCAGCCCAAATGAAAGAGAATTGGTACGAGACAAGATTAATGAATTATTACAATGTAAAATTATACAGCCAAGTTGCTCACCATACGCAAGCCCCATAATGTTGGTTAACAAAAAAGACGGCACTCATCGTTTGTGTGTTGATTACCGTGAATTAAATTCTAATACAGTTGCAGATAGATATCCCTTGCCCCTCATATCGGACCAGATAGCCAGACTTTATGGAGCTAAATATTTTACATGTTTAGACATGGCAAGCGGGTATTACCAAATTCCCATGCACAAAGAATCGGTAGAGTGTACAGCATTTGTCACTCCAGACGGGCAATATGAATTTTTGGCAATGCCCTTTTGTCTCAGAAACGCACCTTCAGTATTTCAACGCACAGTCATGCAAGCACTTGGAGACCTTGCAAATACGTTTGTTGTCATTTATATGGATGACGTAATGGTGGCTGCTGCAACAAAAAGTGAGGCTTTGAAAGGTTGCAAATTTCTCTTGATTGTCTTACGAATGCTGGATTCTCATTCAATATAAAAAAATGTTCTTTCCTTAAGTCGACAGTTCAATATCTAGGATATGAAGTGAGTGCAGGTGAAATCCGCCCAAATTCGCTTAAAGTTACAGCGTTAACTATCTTGCCACCTCCTCAGTCACTTTCTGCTTTACGCCAATTTATTGGATTAGCGTCTTATTTCAGGCAATTCATGCAAGGATTTTCCTGTTTTATGAAACCGTTGTACCTTTTGACTTCGGAGAAGAATGATTTTGTTTGGAGATCGGAACATGAAGAAATTAGACAGAAAGTTATTTCTATTCTTACACAAAAGCCAGTTTTAGTAATTTTTGATCCTCACCATCCTATTGAGTTGCATACCGATGCCATCTTGTTACACAAAATCAACAATAAGTCTCATGTCATTGAATATTTCAGTAAGGCACTGATTGTAACTCACTTAAAGCATCAAGAACTAAACAGGATCTATGTCCCAGAGTGCAAAGATGGTGGGCGTACTTACAGTCCTTTACATTTGACATACAATATAAAGAAGGTAAACGAATGTCTCATGTTGACTTCTTTTCAAGAAATCTGCCTTCAGCAGAGTTGACTTGCAAAATTCCGGAAAAACGAGTTAATTTGGCAGAAATATCGGACAATTGGCTTTTGGCCGAACAGCGTCAAGATTCTGAAATTGTTGATATTGTAAATAAATTGAGAGAAAATTATCTTGCTGAGGACATTGCTAAAACTTATGAGCTGAGAGCAGGAATATTATATCGAAAAATTCAGCGAAATGGTAGAACTCGATCCTTATCAATTGTTCCTCGATCATTTAGATGGTCCGTAATAAATCAGATCCATGAGTCCATCATGCATTTGGGATGGGAGAAGACCTTAGATAAGGCCTATGACTATTACTGGTTCGATAACATGTCCAAGTACATTTGGAAGTTCGTTGAGAACTGTATTACGTGTAAAATGTCAAAGTCTTCTTCGGGTAAAGTTCAAGTAAGTCTTCATCCAATACCAAAAGTAAATACACCTTGGCACACACCATTCACATCGACATTGAGTGGCAAGTCTGATCAAAAAGAGTATATCATTGTTCAGGTGGATGCTTTCACTAAATTTTGTTTATTTAACCCACACGCTTAAAATTGATGCTGAAAATTGCATAAATGCCGTCACGTCAGCTATTTCTCTGTTTGGAGTACCAAACCGCATGATAGCGGATCAAAGCAGATGTTTTGCCAGCACAAGATTTAGTGAGTTTTGTTCACAACAAAAAATTAAATTGCATTTGATTGCGACAGGTGCGAGTAGAGCGAATGGACAAGTCGAACGCATTATGAGCACCTTAAAGAACTTATTAACTGCCGTTGAAACTAGCAATCGATCTTGGCAAGATGCCTTAGGAGAAGTTCAATTAGCTTTAAACTGTACGGTTAGTCGAGTGACAAAGGCAAGCCCTTTAGAATTGTTTATCGGTAAAGTTGCCCGCCCGTTGGGATTGATTCCTCCCTGCGATATGTTGGAAGAGGTCGACTTGGCAGAAGTGAGAGCACGAGCAGGTCAAAATATTTTAACTGCAGCAGCATATAACAAGGAGCAATTTGATAAAAAACAAGGCTAAAGTTGTTGGATGCAAGTTGGAGATTTCGTATTGTTAAAAAATGAAGAGAGGCATCAAACAAAGTTGAGTCCAAAGTTTAGGGGGCCTTTTCAAATAACTGAATTGTTAGAGGGGGATAGATATACGGTCAGGTCTTTGACAAATAATAGAAAATATAAATATGCTCATGATGACATAAGAAAAATGCCGGATGGACAAATACCAGTTGAATTTGAAAGTTGTAATAAGGATTTAAGTAATGAGAAAGAAACTGTTGAAAGAGACAGTAATGAAAAAGAAACTGTTGAAAGAGACAGTAGTGAAAAAGAAACTGTTTGAAAGAGACAGTAGTGAAAAAGAAACTGTTGAAAGAGACAGTAGTGTAAAAGAAACTGTTGAAAGAGAGACAGTAAGGAAAAAGACACTGTTGAAAGAGACAGTAATGAAATCATGTAAAGAGAAACTGTTGCAAGAGACAGTACAGGTGCGTTAAAGGTTAATAATGAAATTTGTAATAATAATGTAAGCACAAGTGCAAAACAATTGTTTTGATCATGGCGTGTGGCGCATTAGATAATATAATGTAAAAACTGAATGGTTAATGATAATGTAAAAATGAGCTATGTATGTATGTCAAAGAAAAGAATTTGTATTAGTTAAAAAAAAAAAAAAAAAAAAAATATGAAAAATGAAGATGTAATTTGTAATGAAAATTATAACGTTAGACGAGAAATGAAAAGTTTTATTTGAATAAATTGTTTGAATGGTAACAAAGCATTTTTGTGAAAAATTGCACGAGGTCGTGTAATAGTTCAGGATGGCGGTGTCGGCGCACACTAAGAGTGTGTGTGTATGTTGGTGTGAGTGTGTGGCTATGCTGTTGTAGGAATTTCACCAGAGCACTATGGGTCAAAATCCCCAAATTTGCGCATAAACTCTAAAAATGGACCTAAGATTCTGAAAATTTGCACAATATATCTGGGAGAAAGAAAGATAGAATTTCGGAAAAAATTTTGTGTCAATTTGACCACGCCTTCCTCCCGCCCCCATATAACCCTCCGTATGAAACACTGGATCTCAGAGACTATAAGAGATAGAGCTATAATTTTTTTTCGACAGCATTTGTTATGTTTGCACGCAGATCAAGTTTGTTTCAAATTTTTGCCACGCCCACTTCCGCCCCGCAAATCAAAAAAATCGAATAACAAGCCTAATTTTAAGCTAGAGTTACGAATTTTGGTATATACAATAATTACCATAGTAGTTATGATTCCTGAAAATTTTGATTCAATCAGATTAAAAATTGTCGAAGTTATTAAAAAAACACTTTGAGCAGCGCTGCATGAGAGAACTCATAAACACCTGCAACATGTATTGTTATTTCAAAAACGGGCAAAACGGGCAAAAACCATTACTAAAAATGGATTCTATAGAGATTTGTTAAAAATATATTACATTTTTACCTTTAAGGCACTTTGAGGCACTTAAAAGAAAAGCTTCACAGAACACATGTACTTTTGTTAGAATAAACTAGAACAACACATTTGCAACACATTAGTCAAAACAACACAAACATTTAGAAATATAGAAAAAACGTTTAGTAACTATTAATTTACATACCTTGATCTTTATTTTTCCATTAACACACTTTTAACTTTTAATGTTTGGTTCAATTGAATTACGAGCTGCAAGTCGTCAAAATTTTCGCGGGTTTTTTGTCTAAAACAAAACACACTGAACAGCTGACTTTAAAAGCGCGCCACAAAAATTAGGGGTATTCCCAAAAAATTTTATCAAAATTTTTTTATATCATTTAAGTATTCAAGATACCAAAAAATAATTAAAACACACTATTTCAAAAAAAAAAAAAAAATCATTTATTCGCCGCATATTTGGCTTTTGACCCATAGTGCAGAGGCTTAAATTTCATCATTATAGGGAATATTGCATCAGTCACTAATTGCGGCCGTGATTAATTGTGTGTGTATGTTGTCGCTTTAAAAAAGTGTCGTTTTAGCAGGGCGACAGCGTAGTGTCGCTGTCGCCGAGTGTGGTTCGGTGGTAAGCATAGAATGAAGAAGGGACGACGCAGGCAGTTGCATATAGATCGTCGTCGTGTGTGTAAAAACCGAAACTCGCCGTGCTATTACGATGTCGGAAAATAACGGCGCTGCAACATATATATTACTTTGTTATAATTAATAAATATACGCAATTTTATATTCTTATTTAAATGAAATTTTGCAGTTTACTTGATCACTGTTAGCGGCAAAACTTTATGTTAACGCTATCATCAAATTATTCTTAATATTTGCAGAACTTATAGGCCATGTCGCGCTATTTCATTCTATTTGAATCAAATAGACAAATATTTTGCCTTTTTTGTTTTATTCAAATCGGTTAAGCCGTTTTCAGGAAAATTCAATTTTTGTGATTATTGCGAAAATTACAAATAAAATTCATGTTGGCATGGCAACGCTTAACATCTGCAAAGCTAGTAAAAAGTTAGCGTCGAATTTTTGTTTTGCAGATTTTTCAACATTTTGACTATGTACATAATTGGTCAATACTTTAAAAAATAGATAATTAACATATGTATCATTTCCCAATATATACTACATAGCAAATTATCATAGTTTCCGAGAAATTTCAAAATAACATCTACATTTTCCGATTATACGCTCTCCTAGACTTTGTCAGAGAAGGCGCGCATTGCTATAATATAAACATAAAAAATTCGAATGCTTTGCAATTTGTTTTATTCAAATCGTGATATTCCTTTTCGAGAAAATCGCATTTTAGTAGAATAGTACACATTTTTGAATTTTTGCGCAATACCTAAAGTAGTCAAAACGTTGCCAAATTTAAAAAATGGCGATCATGCACATACCTATTTATCATATTTATTACCCATATATATCCCCAACATATTGGCCATGTCGCGCTATTTCATTCTATTCGAATCAAATAGACAAATATTTTGCTTTTTGTTTTATTCTAATCGGTTGAGCCGTTTTCGGGAAAATTCAATTCTTGTGATTATTGCCAAACTAATATTACCATGGTGGCAACACGTGTTACGGCCGAAAATTGGGCCACCCTTTATGAACTTGGTGGCAACTCTGGAACATAACTATCTACCCAGCAGAACTGGAGGTGTCGATTGGCCATGGGTAAGTACTTACCTCGCCGATCACTACATGGGTACATTTCATACAAAAACGGAAATTAAAGAACGCATTGCTAGGTGCCACTTTGTAAGTAGTGGTGGTCTGCTAGTATGTGCTTATTTCCCCAGCAACGAACTAGCGCTCAGAACTGCAGGGCAATCATTTTGAATAATTATAAAACTATGAATATATGTATATTAGAGCATAATTGAAGAGCTATATTATGACTGCAACTCTTCTGAATTTACATATATATATAATTATATGTTCGCGGTGCACGAACAGTAAAAAAAAATAAAACACAAGGATTTATTTTTGTTTACTTAATAGACTACTTTATTTTTATTTATAAGCTCGCGGGCTACGCGTCTTAAGTGAGGAAAGTGTCTTTAAAAACTGAACTCACAATATGCTGAGCTCTAACATGAAAGTTCTTATTACGACTTAGGGCTAACATACGTGTGATGTTTTGTGTTTGTGTTAGTGCAGTAATGCTGAGTCCTCAAGTTGTAAATGGAAAATTTTAATGGACTTTGGATTTTTTGGAAGTGGCACGATCGCCAATGTAATAGGATCTTTTGTTTGTGACAGTTGGTGCCGTCGCGACAAATGTTTATGTTTATGATATGATTTGTGGAAAGAATTTGGAAGGGGAATAATTGTGAGTGTTTGTCATGTACGAGAAATTATTCTGGTGGTGGATATATTACTATATATATAACAACTTTAACTTAATACCATTATGAGAGAAAAAACACAAATGAAAATTTTGTTTTCGAAATATTTGTCTATAATTGAAAAATGTTTAAAAATATATGTATATACATAATAAGTTCCAGTGAAGTCCTGGACGAAATTTGATGTAGGTCTTGTACGTTGATGTACACAGTACATTCAAGTGGTCCACATGAACACCAAGTCGAAGCTTGTTGCGCCAAAGAGGAGGTGTTGGACGTTGATGTACACAGTACATTCAAGTGGTCCACATGAACACCAAGTCGAAGCTTGTTGCGCCAAAGAGGAGGTGTTGGACGTTGATGTACACAGTACATTCAAGTGGTCCACATGAACACCAAGTCGAAGCTTGTTTCATAAGTACCTGAAATGAAATTAAAGTGATTAAATTAAAGTTTTTTAGGACAACAATAATAATGAAAAACTATTTGGCAATCAAGAATCAGAAGACAAAACAAAGATTAAAAAACATTTATCAGTCGGAGATTTGACATAATTTGCAAGTAATATAATTTTGTGAATCACCATAATAATCTCGTATGCAATTATTGCATATAGGTCGATCACAAAAAATGCACTGGGATTCGGAAGGTGGTTTCTGCTCAGCACAGCAGTGTAAACAAAAACCATCTAGAGAATCTCCATACCGTAGAAGTTTATCAAACAATTCGCTCCTAAATAAATCATGCGATTTTAAATTAGTAAGCGAAGTGTTTGATAAAAATCTTTCAGCGTATTGCAAAATAAAAATGCCACAGTTGTAGCTATCAAATTGAGTATTCATGTGGTATTTTAAAATATAATAATTTTCAAACAGAGAAGTTTTCCCCGAATCCCCGAAGGGGTCTAAAAATATTATTTTTTTACTGGACTTGTTAATAAATAAAATATAAAAATGATTTTCAAAGCAATGGGGAATTATAAGTAATTTAAATTTATGAGATCTAATACATTTGCCAATTAATTTATCATTATTAAAACAAAATTGTCCTAATTGACAAGGCAAATTTATGATGGTTTCGATTTTGTTTTCGTATATCAGAACAGTGAGGCTAACATCAACGATAAAGTTTGTTAGCCAGCGCTGATCGATTAACGAAAACAAATCACCCACACAAATTTTAAAAACAAATTGTTGACTATCCAAGTCACCATGAACTTTCCTGAAAAGAGACTCAAAGTTTAATATTATTATTTGTTGATTTAAATTTAGGTTGTTAGTTTCAGATTTTAATCTAATAATTAATTTTTTTATGGATATCTTCCATATTAAATTTAGTTGAAATGGCTGAATTCGAGTAGTCCTGTTCAAAAATTTTTTCAACCTCCATTTTACAATCTTTGACTTCAGAGTCATGGAATTTTTCCAAAGTGGAAAATCATTTTTAAACATTCCCACTTTAAGCTTCTTCAAAGCTGGCTTTTGCCATCTTTCAATATGTCGAGAGAGCTTTCGCTTATCAGCCATTTCATCTAAATATTTATTTTCGTTAATTCTAAGTTTATTATTTTTTGGTCTAATGATAGTTACGTTGGTTAGTTGGTCGTGTGAAGGAGAGAAAGTTGAAGCTGCTTCATGACGGAAACAGAGCATTCCTCCATTTTCCGAATAAAGCGGCCCAATTTTAACCCCTTCTTATTATTCGGTTTAATAATACTATGCTTAACTACTTTAAAAAACTATTCAATTTGCCCGTTGCTTGGTCTTTTGCCAGATGAATCAATAAATATTCCAATAATATTAGTCCAGAAGGGAACATATACAATATACTTTTTTAAAATGAACTCTAACATTTTCGGACAGTAAAAAATATTGTTCGCGTAAGATGTATTAAATTTATTTAAATTATTAATGACTTCAATGTAAATGGTTTCAAATTTTTTACGAAACGGACTTGCCAAAGTTATTGAATTTAGTGTTATATCAGTTACTTTATCATTTAATGGTGTTTGGGCAAAAAATTGTTCATTTAAACTTAAACAAAATGTATCGTTACGGTAATTTATAAAATATGCTTTGGCGTTATCAACTATCTTATTAATACATGGAGAAAGAAGAATGATTGCAAGATTCTTGAACCATTTTTTCTAATTCTAGCACGTTGTCAATCGAATAGGCGTAACCTAAGCAATTTCTTAAAAAATGTTCTTAATTCAATGTTGTGCAAGCCAACTATTTCATCAATATTACGGCACATAATTTTGCAATAGTGACTTGTACAAAACTGAACACAAACATTAGGAAAAATGGAACTATTATTATATACATAATTAAAACAAATTTCATTATAATTTACAATATCAAGATTATTAAACTCTTTTAAAATGGCCCCAATAATAGCAAAACTAACATCAGTTATTATTCTCCTGCAAATAGGCCATTTGAATCGATTTTTTAAACGAGACTCCCGTAACTCGCACAAAAATCTTCCAATGTCATACGATGTATGATTCGAAAGTATTCCATGAGCTACTGGGAATACAATATGGAGCTAGGGATATGGGCTACTAATGAATACAAAAATATTCTCTTCTTTACAAAGTGCAAAGGCTGCACTACGTTTCCTGTGGCATTCATATGTAATTCAATAATAATTTTATATGGGTCAATAACATATTAATATGTTCTTTGTCCCATAAAAAGACTTCGAGTTTGGTTGATAAATACTGAATAAAATGAGAATGCCCTTTAGAAATCATACCGAAAGCATCGACAAAAGGATCCTTGTCGAAATCAAATTTGGCATTTGTTTTCTGATATTAAATTTCTATAAAAAGGCAGTTTCTCATTTGTCATCTGGTCATTACCAACTAAAGCTCTAGTCATATTTAACTTGTTAATTTTTTTAATTCTATATTCAAACGCAGTACAGTTTTTTATGGAGGCTCTTTCCATAAATCTGTTTACAGCCCTGCACTGCGTTTGTTTTTTTAAATACTTAGTATGTGTTATTTTAAGACTACTTGTTAAAACTTTAACCACCCCATCAAAAGACCCTTTAAATATAAAGCTATTGCAAGATGGATCCTTACAATAACCATACGCTACAAAATTTAACTTATTAATTCTTAGCTTCTTAAAGTATAAAACACACGCATTATTATGAGAGCTGTAAGCTTCTCTAATCATGTGCTCTATACTTTTTGAAGCAGAGAACTGGTTAGTTAATAAAGAATATATATTTTTTAAAATCGATTACTTTAAATTTACAGTCCTCATAATTGCATTTTGAAAACATTGCACGTGGGCTATTCAAATTGTCAACTAGGAGGACCGATCGATTCAAACTTGCATTTCCACTGTGGCATTTTTTCGAAAGCATTTCAAATTGGCTTCTATTAATGTTTCGTCTGCCGGCTCAATGGAAATTTCAGTAGACTCATAGACTCCATTAGGGACATCATTGGATTTTGCCTGAAACTATATAAAAATTCAAATTAGAATTGAAATGATCTACAAATATTTACATATATTAAATTCAAATTTTTAATACTTACACGTTGGAAGCACTTTAGCAAGGCATAACGAGTCTTGCTAGTGTTGGCAAATGGAACCACTCGCTTCTGATTGGCATTTAGTTTGTCCAACAATATTTTGTAATCCAACGTCGAAAGTGTGCTTCCGGAAATTAGTCCTTCGGAAACTGCCTCCTGTACAGCATTCTTGTATCCATAGTTGCTATAAATGCAAAGGAAACATTGAAATTATTTATTTATTTACATGTTACTTATTATACACAATTATTATTGTGAAGAAGGGAAGTGCTAGCTACTAAGGCCATCGACTCTGATATTATTACTTGTATTAAATACAGGGACGCTTTTAAAGGCAGTACAGGGACTTTTCAGATATTGAGAAAAATTGTGTTGCAAAGTGAATAATAATAATTTTATATCTATATATATGTATATGTATATATATTTATACACTTCGAATATATATTTATGGCATTGAAAATTCAAAACAATATTATTCACTTTGAACACACACTTTTCCAATCAATTTATATTTTCCCGGAATGGCCGCTGCATTGTCACAAAAGCGCCACTGCATATATATATACATGCATATACGTCGGGAAAACAATAAATTCAGGGAAGCACAGAATTGTTGCGAAGTTCTAAGTTCGGGGAAGTACAGAATTCATGCGAAAGGCATAGCAGCAGAGACGGTGGCAGCCTCTGCTGGTGAGTGAGGTCCGTTGACGAGTTACCGAAAGTCGTGAGATAGAAAGAGATGACGATAGAGGCTCAATTTGAGAGAGAGAATGCTGAGAGAGCAGGATTGAGCGTAATGATCGATGAGAGTAGATTCAGTCTAGTTTCGGTAACGAGTGTGAGCGGAACTCGCTGTGCTGCCGCATCGATAATAAAACTTGAGTGACAATGGATGAAATTACCGGTCTTCCGACATCAGAAGTGGGATCGCCTTCGCCACAAGAGCACAGCTCCGCTCAATATATGGCAGCGCTGGAAGAGCAAAATAAAAATCTAATGGAAATTATAAAAGCCATGCAGGCGCCAAGAGCCTCGGCGTCAGATGGGAAAACCACGCATGTGACACTGCCCAAATTTAATCCCGATGGCGCTGGAACAGATGCATCAGCATGGTGCACTACGGTCGATTTAATCTTCGCAGATAATGTGCTCAAAGGCAGCGCCCTAGTAATAGCACTAAGCAAAGCGCTGGAAGGCAGTGCCTCGCAATGGCTGTCCCAGGTATGCTTTGCTGGCATCACCTGGACCCAATTCAAGGAACTGTTCATCCAGAGATTCGTAGGCATTGAGACAACGGCTGCCGTACTGATTAATGTTTTAAATGGGCATCCCAGATCTGGAGAAAGCTTTGCGGAATATGGCAGTCGCATAGTTACGCTATTATTATCCAAGTGGAAATCGACGGAACTGGAGGAGATTGCGGTGTCAATAGCGTTAGCCCACATATCACAAATTGACAATAATTTGCTGCGTTGGGTTTTTACGACGAACGTGACGACGCGTAATAAACTTCAGCGGCAGCTGCAGGCTTACGCATTCAAGAAGCGCAAAAACGAAAATGATGAAAACTCATCAAACGCGGACAAGAAGAAACCACGAATGCAGTTGCAGGTAAAAATGCCATTGTTGTGGAAAAATTGGCCACAAATACGCCCAATGCCGCGCTCGCATGAAGAGCTCATCCTTCACCAAAGGAAAGAATCACAGTGGAAGCAGCGGGTCCGGAGTAAAGGAGCGTTCAAACATAAGATGCTACAAGTGCGGTGAGGTTGGACATATTGCTTCTGTATGCCCCAAAGGCAGTACCAGTGGACACGGCGAGTTCAAGGAGACGCGCGTGGACATATGTCAGGTTCTACAGCCCAAAGGCTTATTCTATCAAAGGGTGAGACCTTTCCATTTTCTTTGACTCGGGTGCCGAGTGTTCTTTGATAAAAGAAAAATTAATTCACAAAATTGCTGGAAAAAGATTTAATAATTTAATTGTACTACGAGGAATTGGCGACAATATTGTTAAGAGCCATTTGCAGATTTTGTCTACGGTTCAAATATCCCAATTTAATTTTAGAAATTTTGTTCCATGTCGTATTAGACAATTATTTAAAGCACGACATAATGATTGGTCAAGATATATTCCAGCTTGGTTTTGGTGTTATGATCGAAACAGACAAATTTTAATATTTACAAAACTAAGATTATTAATGCTGTACATGAAGATACATCCAATTTTGAAAATTTACTTGATACCAACATAGAATTAAGTGAAATTGATAAATGTAAGCTAAAAAACGTATTGGAAAAATATTCTGACAATTTTATAAATGGAATCCAACTAAACGCGTAACCACAGGAGCATTAGAAATTCGTTTGATAGACGAGAATAAAACTGTTCAAAGGCGCCCATATCGACTCAGTGCAGATGAAAAGCTATTAGTTTAGAGAAAAATAGACCAAATGATTAAATCAAATGTGATCCGTCCAAGCAATTCGCCATTTGCAAGTCCAATGCTATTAGTTAAAAAGAAAGATGGCAGCGACAGACTGTGCATTGATTTTCGTGAGCTAAATTCAACACCCATCTCAGATAAGTACCCGTTGCCATTGATTTCTGATCAGATAGATCGCTTGCGAGGCGGAAAATATTTCTCTACTTTAGACATGGCCAGCGGATTTTTATCAAATACCGATTCACCCTGACTCCATAGAAAGAACAGCATTCGTTACCCCAGAGGATCAGTACGAATTTCTGGTGATGCCATTTGGGTCAAAAAATGCATCTTCTATTTTTCAACGTGCCATAGTCCGAGCCTTGGGTGACTTAGCCTATTCCTACGTAGTGGTCTACATAGATGACGTGCTGATTGTACCAGAAACAAAGGAGGAAGCATATGAAAGGTTAGGCATAGTGCTGAGAGTTTTGTCTGAGGCAGGTTTTACATTTAATATAAAGAAGTGCGCTTTTCTTCGCACAGGAATAGAGTACCTCGGATTCTATATTAAAGATGGTGAAATTAAACCGAATCCAAGTAAAATAGAAGCCCTGTCTGTTCTGTCGCCACCATCCACTGTAACGCAGTTAAGGCAATTCATAGGTTTGGCATCGTACTTCAGACAATTTGTCCCGCGGTTCTCAGAGCAGATGAAGCCGCTCTATGAGTTGACCTCTAAACTAAAGACGTTTGATTGAAAGAGAAGCATGAGCAGATCCGACAGAAGATTATCAAAGTACTGACGTCTGACCCCTGTACTGACAATCTTTTGACCCTGAACTTCAATCGAATTGCATACAGATGCCCAGTGCTGATGGGTATGGCGCAATGCTAATACACAAAATAGATGGTAAACGAAGAGTAGTTGAATATTTAGCAAACGCACGACAGTATCCGAAGCTAAATATCACTCATATGAGCTGGAAACATTAGCTGTTTACAATGCAGTAAAACACTTCAGACATTATTTACATGGTAGAAAAATTTTGTTGTGCACACCGATTGCAATTCACTAAAAGCGACTCAAACGAAAGCTGAATTGACCCCAAGAGTACACCGTTGGTGGGCGTATTTACAGGCTTTTGATTTTAGCGTTGAGTACAGAAAGGGTAGCCAAATGGCGCATGTGGACTTTTTATCGCGCAATCCAATTCCTGTAGTTTCAACTGTCATCCGTAGAGCAGAGGTTCGTATAGATCTAGCAGCAATAACAAAATATTGGCTAATAGCCCGAATAGCAACGAGATGATAGCATAATAAAAATCATGGACCAATAGCGAAGATATAGAGACAGATGTAATGAAAACTTATGAAATTAGAACTGGGCTATTATATCGCAAGATACAACGTAATGGCAAGACTCGTTGTTTACCAGTGATTCCTAAGGCGTTTAAGTGGTCTGTCATAAAACCATGTTACACGAGGCTATGATGCATATGGGATGGCAGAAGACTCTAGACAAGGTTTATGAACAATTCTGGTTTGAGCACATGTCTAAATATGTCAAGAAGTTCGTTGAAAATTGCATAACCTGCAAATTATCTAAGCCCCCTTCTGGAAGGCACAAATGGAATTGCACCCATACCTAAGATTAATATACCTTGGCATACTATCCACGTAGATATAAGTGGCAAGCTCAGTGGAAAAAAATGATCTGAAGGAATATATTATTGTCCAGGTAGATGCATTTACAAAGTTTGTTCACTTGTATCACAATCTTAATCTAGACTCAGAAAATTGCATTAAGGCCGTGAAGTCAGGTATATCTTTCTTTGGAGTTCCCAGTCGAATCATCGCAGATCAAGGCAGGAGCTTGCAAGTAATAAATTCCGTGAATTGTTGCTCAACGAATAAAATTGACATGCACTTAATAGCCACGGGCGCAAGCCGTGCAATGGACAGGTGGAACGTGTCATGAGCACGCTTAAAGGTATGCTAACTGCTGTAGAAACTAGTGAACGTTCGCTTGGCAGGATGCATTGCAAGATATTCAGTTAGCCATGAATTGCTCTACAAATAGAGTTACAAAATCTAGTGCTCTAGAGTTGCTAATAGGGAAAGAAGGCAAGGCCTTTGGTATGCTGAAATAAATGAAGAAGATAATATAGTGAATAGAGAAAATGCTAGAAATAAAACCTAAGGAAAACATGGACAGTAATGCACGGTACGAATATAGAAAGATTTGACAAAACAAGGCGAAAGTTATTGCGTATAACGTTGGAGATCATGTTTTACTGAAAGCTGAAGAGCGCCATCAAACAAAACTTGATCCCAAAGATCAAGGGTCCGTTTCAAGTGGTCAAAGTATTAAATGGAGGTCGGTATGAATTGAAATCATTAGTAATAAGCGGACGTATAAGTACTCACACGAGTCTCTGAAGAGCGCTACCAAACAGACAGTTAATCTGCGAAATTAACAGGAGAATTCCAAAGTAATGATGAGCCCCAAAATGGGGGAGAGCCTGAGGTTGGCACACAAGTGAATGTGCGTCTGTGTCCCAAGAGGGAAAGAGTATGAAGACGGCACAAGTGAAAGTGCGTCTGTGTCCCAAGAGGGAAATGTTGACCGCAATATAGCAGCTGTCTCGCAGGTCGTCGAACAGTTTATGGCGGATGGTCTTAGTGACCTGGTGCATATGTTTGCACGGCCAAAGATGAATGGCGGATGGTCTTAGTGACCTTGTGCATATGTTTTCACGGGCAATAGTGAATGGCGGATGGTCTTAGTGACCTGGTGCAATATGTTTGCACGGCAATGATGAATGAAATGAAATGATAATTTAAGTCATGTAAACGATGAATTGTTTTAAAATTAAAGAATGGCTCTGTATAAATTTGTCAAAAAAAAAAAAAAAAATGAGAAGTTTATGTTAATTGTTGGAATTGTCTGTGGAAAGCGGACTCATATAGTTTGTAACTGCTTAAGAGAACAATGATGAAAAGAATCAATGAATAAAATTAAATTTAAGGATTTGAATATGAGAACCAATATAATCGATGTTTTCCTGATTTGTTTGGCAATTTAGAAATTCAACACACAGGGACGTGTGATAGGTCAGGAAAGGCCGTGTCGGGAAACAATAAATTCAGGGAAGCACAGAATTGTGCGAAGTTCTAAGTTCGGGGAAGTACAGAATTCATGCGAAGGCATAGCAGCAGAGACGGTGGCCTCTGCTGGTGAGTAAGGTCCGTTGACGAGTTACCGAAAGTCGTGAGATAGAAAGAGATGACGATAGAGGCTCAATTTTGAGAGAGAGAATGCTGAGAGAGCAGGATTGAGCGTAATGATCGATGAGAGTAGATTCAGTCTAGTTTCGGTAACGAGTGTGAGCGGAACTCGCTGTGCTGCCGCATCGATAATAAAACTTGAGTGACAATGGATGAAATTACCGGTCTTCCGACATATATATACATACATATATGTATGTATGATACTGCACTTTAAAGTGCGCACCGGATGTATGACATGCAATAATGTATGTACTACTTTATGTACTTACGATTTGGTGGACATCAATTTACGTGGCAATTTTCAATATTTGTTGTTACTCTCACTTTATAAACTTATATATTTAAATCACTTGTGCAGAACTTGTTGTTTAGCAGAACAATACACGCCACTAACCATACAATACATAGATGCTTCGCCCAGAACAATTTTTTGTATCATCAAAAACAGTATTATTGCGACCCAGTCGGGCCGTGCGCTGCGATTCGACCACGAGCCTCTTCGGCTCATTCGAAAATTCGAAGTTCTAACGCAGCGCGCAGCGTTGATTCAGTCGCAGATCAAATGCGGAGCGATGATGCACGCGCGATTCGTGCGCTCTGCTTTCGTTTTCTATGTATCGTGTATGTATCTACTTGTCGCTTAATTAGTATGTGTATGCCATTATGAATTTGCCAACGTGCAGTTGCCTCACTGCACAAGCAGCTTAGCGCACGTCAATTTTGTTTTGCCGCGACGAAAGTCTCGAAGATGAGTCGAGTGACTGTTCGTGCCTTCGATCTCTTCGTGCCTATATACTGGCAATTTACCGCCGGCGAAATTCAAGAGGCGTGGCTATTACTCGTAATGTGTTGGCAGGGTGTGGGAAAAAGTGCTTGTTCAAATCCCGTCTTTTTTATTTATATTTATTTCATTTCTTTATTATATTCTCATTTTGTACAGATTAAAAAATTTAAATATTCATTTATAAATTCTTTATTTTTTTTATCAAAACTTTGATTTAATTTTTTACTAACTAAAATATTACAATATATAAAAATATAAAAACAAATATTTTTTCAGAAAATATATACAAAATTATACTTTTTTTAATTGATTATCCGATGAAAAACAATTATTATTTATTCAGAAATATTATCTATTTCTTAAATGCCAAACCTGTCTAGAATTGGAGTGGGTTTGTATGCGTGTGTAGCTTGCCCGTGTTGTTGTGTGTACACATGCAGAGTGTTGTTGCAACTACAGTGATGCACGCGCCAATTGTTATTTTTGTTGTGCGACAGTTAATCTGTTTTGTTTTGATTTGACAAATTTTCTTTTCATATCATTTTGGACCGCGCTTTCTTCTTCTTATTAATTTACCATAAGCTCGTGTAACATGCATAGCTGTATATGCAAATATGTACATATGTAACTATATGGAAAGCAGTGATTTGCACTTGGCACGCCCAATTTGTTTGTTGTTGTTTTTTGTTGTCTTTTCTTTCCTTTGCATTATTCACACGCGCTTTTCTTGTTCTTTCAAATTTGTCTGCGTGGTGTAAGACTTGCGTCGATTTTAGAGAGATTAATTGCTTGCGTTTTTTGATTTATAAAATATTAAAAATGGCTAATTTAATAAAAAGATGTCAGGAAAAGTTGCGGACTTACTTGCTGCATTTGATTCATGCCATCGAAGCTATAGGATAGCTCAGAGCACTTCCCTGTCCGTTTGTCTCCGCTTGTCCGAAAACTGAAACTCTCCGTCGGCGAATGGGTTTTCGAAATGTAAATTACAAGAAGGGAATCAATATTGCCGGGCCGGCTATATGTAACATACATTTTGAGTCGAGTATTAGGGTCGGTAAAAAATTAAAAGCACGGGGCTTTGCCGACTTCTGCGATTAGTAGATGAGCCGAAGCTATATTTAAATACATGTTTGTTCACCAGAGAACACTGTGTTGTTTTTCATTTTGCGAAGAGGTGGAACAATCTTCTAAGTTTTGTCAAAGGTGCAGCAACATAAGCCACTGCACAGTTGCACTGCAAATACGTCATACAAATATCGTATACAAACACACTAACCAACTTGCACAGTGGTTGGGGAGCGTCACTCTTGGGGTGTAATAGCGGAGGTAGCGGATGGCTTCGGGCCTATAAATACTTGTTCCGTTGGATTCAATGGTGAAATTTTTTTCCAAAATTATAAAAAAAATATATTTGAGGAATGCAATAGTAAAAAATTGGCCATACATAAGCCACTGGAGCCCACAAGCATTGATTGTGTGGAAATGGCATAGAGCCCAATATATGAAAACAAAAGCTCTGTAAGCAAAGTTGATGTAGATATACCAACTAATAATAATGATAATAACTTTTGCGACAATTGCCTAAGAAAAGAGCAAAACGAAATGCATTATAGGAACAAATACTGGTCAACGATGGAAAAACTGAATAAAGAGAAAAGAAAGAATAATATGTATACGAAAAAAATAAGGCTGCTACAAATGAAATTAAGAAATGAAAAAGTAAGAAAACTGAAATATGTAAAATATAAAAAAAATGACAGCAATCTATTTGGAATTCTTGACAAGAAAGGTCTATCAGAGAATTCAAACACATTTTGCAAGATGTTGATAAAGAGCAATACAAATAAGTGGCAAGATAAAGAAAGACTAATAGCTCAAAGTATTAATTTTTATTCAGCTAAGGCGTATTCATTTATGAGGGATGATCTTGAATTGAATCTCCCATCGAAATCATCGTTACTGAGATGGGCACCAATAAAAAATATGACTCCGGGTCTGAATGACCACTTAATAAATGCATTGAAAGAAATATTTTCAAAAATGGATGACAAAAGTAAGAATGCCGTATTATTATTTGATGAGATGTCAATACGGAAAGGGCTACAATATAATTCCCACCATGACGAAGTGGAAGGTTCTGTGGACGATGGCTATGAAAAATCAAGAGAACTATGCAAGCAGATTTGCGTTTTTATGGTGCGAGGCCTTTATGCCAATTGGAAATTTGTTTTAAGCTATTTTGCTACATCCACTGGACTGTCAGCCATCAAATTAAAATAACTCATTAACAAAAATATAATTGTCGCACAAAACATAGGCCTAACTATCAGAGCAGTGGTATATGTGATCAAGGCCCGAATAACAGAGGAGCCTTAACCAAATATGGGGTGAATGACGAAACACCATACTTTTTTGTTAATGAGCAGAAAATTCACACAATTTATGATGTCCCCCATTTATTCAAATCCCTTCGGAATATTTTTAATGCGTAATTCGATTAAGACCCCAGATGGCCAGGTCTCATGGCAAATTGTTGTTAAATTGTTTGAGATTGACACAAACAACAGTTCAGCTCGATTATGCCCTAAGCTATCAAGGAAGCATGTATATCCTAATTCCTTTGAAAAAATGAAAGTTAAATATGCCACACAGGTATTTAGCCACACAGTAGCATCAGCCATTTATACTTTAATTAAAAATGGAACATTCATTGATTGCGAAGATGTAGCACTCTCCACAGCCAAGTTTATTGAAAGAATTAATAAGCTGTTTGATTGCCTTAATAGCAACAATTTATATGATAAAAATCCAAATAGGTTTGCTGTTCAACAAAATAGTGACACGGAAAATTATGTGATGGAAATGAAAGACTATTTAATGAAATGTCAATACTCCAACAAAGTTTATTGCATAGATGGACTGATACTATCAATAAATTCAATTTTAATGCTGGCAGAAGATGTATGGAGTGAACGTGATGCATACTTTTTAATATTGTCAAGACTAAATCAGGATCCACTGGAACATTTATTTTATTTAATAAGAAGTAGAGGCGCTACTAATAATAATCCAATGCTGTTTGAATTCAATGCAATAATTTCCAAGATGTTGTCAATGAAAATCATCACGTCAAGAAAAACAACTGGAAATTGTGAGCCAGATGATGATATGTTATTAAATGTTATAGAAGAAACAAGGAAAGAACTGGTAGACAAAGCAAATGACCAAGATCAGATGGATAGCAAAGATTTAGAGCTAAGCATTGAAACTTATATATTTGATATAGATAATGAAATCGAAATGGAATATGCACAACCAGCTCTCAGTTACGCTAGTGAGAATGCACTAAGATATTTTATTGGATTTTTGATATATAAATCACAATTGAAATTTAAATGTGATATTTGCCAAATAACTTTATTAAAGGACGAACTTGCGGATTTTGAACAGAGCGAACATTTCCTGTTTAATAAAAATTTTAAAACTATTAATAATAATTTAAAATTAAAAGCCCCACAAGACGACATCTACGAAGTATTAAAACTACACTACATGGTATTTCACAAATTTTTTAAAAATGTTCCATATGCCCGAAAAATAAAGGAAACTATCGTAAATGAATGTATTGCGCAAGTGGAAAGCGTGAAAAAATACTCAAAATGGTATTCAAAATGGCATACATGCAATGAGCACCGACTATTTATATTAAATTATTTCATACTCGTCCTGCTTCGAAAAAACAGTATTTGGCTAACGGAGAAGCTATGTGGCGAGAAGCTAAAAAACACCCGAAAACTAGAAATTATAAAATCTTGAAAAATAAAAATATAAGAAGCCTTATTAATTGCAGAATCGTCAAAGCCAAGTTTGTCAGTCCGTATATGTGGGGTAACGTAAACAAACACAAATAATTAGATTAGGTGGGGAACATGGAGATTTACAAATAATCTCAAGTCGACTCGAAGGTCATTTGATGACCCCATTGCACTTGCAATGGCCTCCTCGTGGTGTTCCCTGGATACCGATCAAGTAAATTTACTTAATTGGTAACTAATTCGAGCGGCGACAAACAAAAATAACAATTGGCGCGTGCCAATCACTTGTAGTTGCAACAACAACTCTTGCAATGTGTATTACACATACACACGGGCAAGCTACACACGCATACAACCCACCCCAATTCTAGACAGTTTGGCATTTAGAATTAGATAATATTTCTGAAATAAATAATAATTGTTTTTCATCGGATAATAATTAAAAAAAAGTATAATTTTGTATATATTTTCTGAAAAAATATTGTTTTTATTTTTTATATTTTGTAATATTTTAGTTAGTAAAAAATTAAATCAAAAGTTTTGATAAAAAAATAAAGAATTTATAAATGAATATTTAAATTTTTTAATTTGTACAAAATGAAAATATAAATAAAAAATGAAAATAAAATATAAATAAAACAAGTAAGAAAGCTACAGTCGAGTGCACTCGACTGTGAGATACCCGCTACCCATTTTGAATAAAAGAAATATATTTTGCGATAATTTTCTCAAAATATACCGAATATACTGCAAAAATACTAAAAAAATATACCAAATAGTATATTTGGTATATTGATATAGTACCGCATTCAAAATATACCATAGACGGCACAATATACCAGATTGTCATCTAAAGCAACTAAGACCCCTAGTAAGTAGGCGTGTTTGCCCATACAAAAGTATTTCTTTAATAACTTCGACAATTTTCATCTGATCGCAACCAAATTTTTAGGAATCATAACTACTATAGTTATTATTATATATACCAAAATTCGCAACTCTAACTTTAAAATTACGCTTGTTATTCGATTTTTTTGATTTGCGGGGGCGGAAGTGGGCGTGGCAAAAATTTGAAACAAACTTGATCTGCGTGCAAACATAACAAATGCTGTCGAAAAAAAATTATAGCTCTATCTCTTATAGTCTCTGAGATCTAGGAGTTCATACGGACGGACGGACAGACACACAGACACACAGACGGACAGACGGACGGACATGGCTTGATCGTCTCGGCTGTTAACGCTGATCAAGAATATATATACTTTATAGGGTCGGAGATGACTCCTTCTACCTGTTACATACATTTCCTGCCGGCACAAAGTTATAATACCCTTCTACCCTATGGGTAGCGGGTATAAAAAGACGGGATTTGAACCCAAGCACTTTTCCACACCCGCCAACACATTACGAGTAAAACCAACGCACTTTGAATTTCGCCGGCGGTAAATTGCCAGTATATAGGCACGAAGAGTCGAAGGCACGAACAGTCACTCGACTTCATCTTCGAGACTTTCGTCGCGGCAAAACAAAATTGACGTGCGCTAGCTGCTTGTCAGTGAGGCAACTGCACGTTGCAAAAATTCATATGCATACACATACTAATATAGCCGAGCATGTAGATACATACACGCATACATAGAAACGAAAGCAGAGCGCAACGAAATCCGCCCGTGCTCATCGCTCCGCATTTGATCTGCAACTGAACTCAACGCTGCGCGCTGCGTTAGAACTTCGAATTTTCGAATGAGCCGAAGAGGCTCGGTGTTCGAATCGCAGCGCACGGCCCGACTGGGGTCGCAATAATACTGTTTTTGATGATACAAAAAATTGTTCTGGGCGAAGCATCTATGTATTGTATGGTTAGTGATAGAGCACTATTCCGTTATGTTCCAGAGTTGCCACCAAGTTCATAAAGGGTGGCCCAACTTTCGGCCGTAACATGTGTTGCCACCAATATTAGTTTGGCAATAATCACAAGAATTGAATTTTCCCGAAAACGGCTCAACCGATTAGAATAAAACAAAAAGCAAAATATTTGTCTATTTGATTCGAATAGAATGAAATAGCGCGACATGGCCAATATGTTGGGGATATATATGGGTAATAAAATATGATAAATAGGTATGTGCATGATCGCCATTTTTTAAATTTGGCAACGTTTTGACTACTTTAGGTATTGCGCAAAAATTCAAAAATGTGTACTATTCTACTAAAATGCGATTTTCTCGAAAAGGAATATCACGATTTGAATAAAACAAATTGCAAAGCATTCGAATTTTTTATGTTTATATTATAGCAATGCGCGCCTTCTCAGACAAAGTCTAGGAGAGCGTATAATCGAAAAATGTAGATGTTATTTTGAATTTTCTCGGAAACTATGATAATTTGCTATGTAGTATATATTGGGAAATGATACATATGTTAATTATCTATTTTTTAAAGTATTGACCAATTATGTACATAGTCAAAATGTTGAAAAATCTGCAAAACAAAAATTCGACGCTAACTTTTTACTAGCTTCGCAAATGTTAAGAGTTGCCATGCCAAATTGAAATTTATTTGTAATTATTTGTATTTGTTTGCGCATGAGCCAAAAACAACATATCTATGTCGTCTGGCCCCTGCGACTTTAGATATTGTGTTATATCCTCTACGGAGGACGTAGCCCTTGGGATAAACCCATCGATGCTCTCGTCCGTTAACGCCAACGAAACTGCTCCAGTTTCTGCTGGTTCGCATTCTTCTCTTTCTTCACTTACATTTGTTGTACAAATATATGAGCGAAACCACTCCATTTCATTCGCCCAAATCCACGTTTTACCAGCGTGCCCTGAACTGGTCTTCAAAGATTTAGCGAAAGTGTCCCTCAAATTCTCCCATTTTTTATTTCATTTCCTAAAAATATAAAAAATAATTAATTTTCATTTCACAGATTCCTTGCAACTGGAGACAGTTTTAGTACAATTGGACACAGCCATAGAATATATGTATGAACACTACACAACTGTTTCATTGTACAAAAACTGAACTTGATTTGATAAAACAATATAATTACCACTTTCTTCCAGCTCCAATCCAATTTCGTCCCATATCTTGTTCCTTTTTGTTACGTTTTTATAGTTTTAGTTT
>NC_047631.2:1977500-2122500 GCF_009650485.2 Drosophila albomicans | reverse complement strand
TTCTGTGGCTTTGACTGTAACAGTGTAGTGCTCAAATCATGTAATTATCATTCAAACGCACTACACATACGGGCTTTCATTTTCGGATTTTTTGGCATATGTACATGTGGTCACACTTGGGCTTTTTTAATAACCTCAATGGATAATGGTCTGAGTCTTTGTGTGTGCGTGATTTATTTTCTTGGAGAAAAAGGAGTGCTTGTATGAATATGATTTAGTGTAGGTAGTAAGCTTTGGCTTTTACATACTCCTAATCAATTAGCCTTAAACTTTCAAATACACCTTTCAGGAAATTCCAGCGGGATAATTGGTATATACATATGTATCTATAACTGGGGTCTTCTTAGACAGTTAGGGTCAGAGTGGATTTTAGAGTTTCAACCAAAACCAAAAAGATATTGTACAATATAAGCAAAATAAAAACAAAAGATGAATACTTTAAGCCGTAAGATAAAGAAAACATAAACTTAAACGTACGCTGGCATAGTTTTGCTCTGAGCTTAGAGGACGCAGCATACAAGCTACTATATAATTAGCATTTAAATATTCCCTATATCTTAGTGTAATTTAATGGAATGTAAGTGTGTAGTATATGTGTTTCTTTTTTTCAGTGTGCATTTGTGTCCTAAAATGTTCAGCTGTTATTTATAAAACTGTCAGACTGCGAACTTAGTTGAAATGAAAACAATATTTAGCAAGAATGTCATTTGTACTTGCAAACACTGAAGGCATTTTAAACATTGAGAGAACATTAAGTACACCAAGAAATATCATAAAACACACACTAGTTTTTCACACTGTACTTTGAAATGTGTATGTGCGCATGTGTATGTTAGTATATATGTATGTGTTTTTGTTTTTGAGGAGATAGAAAAATATGAAAATAATAATAATACCATTGGCAGGCAATTTCATAAGATTACAAATGACCAGACATTAAGTTCAATGAAAACGCTTCTGCTGTTTCTCAAAATGAAAAACAGAGAATATTAAATCGCTACAACATCAATTAGAACTGATCAGAAGATATAAGTGATGAAAATATGATTATTTTGTGAGATTGAGTGAGTGTGTGTGTATGTATGTGTGTGTGTGTGTGTTTAAAATGATTTGTATATGTACTATAGTAGTATATGTGTAATAGCAGTGTTCGTTTTGTTTCGTGTTTGTTTTATTGTTGAATGCGATATTTTCAACGCTGCACGATTAACAAGTAGTTGAATAGTAGGTAGTACGAGTAAGATAGTAGATACGATACGATATGTAGATAGCATATAGAATTTGGTCTGCCCGCTGCGCAACTTACTCAGTGGCCTGAGCAAATGGTATTCCAATAAAAGTGGGACTCAATGTTTCAGTGTACATTTCCATGCCAGTGCCGCGTAGATAATCATTTGTCCAAGATTGCATTTCTGGCGACTATGGGGTTAAAGACGTACATACATAATAAAGATTTATTGAATGAAATAATCGACTGACTTTTGACAGTCCCTTCTCTCTATTCACTTCACATAAGTAACAATTATCTTCGTTATTAGCTAATCGTTTTATTTTGCCTGCTTTCTGGATTTCGATATGCCCCAGTTGTGTGCTTGTGTCTGGTATATAATAGAATTTTCCTTTTTGGTGTCCTCACGATTTTCTTTAACAATACTTACCGTCTTGAAAGACCGCATAGCAAACAAGTTGGCCATCATCGTTGAAAACCCGGGTGCCAGACAGCTCTGCGCGATAAAACCTAACTTCAGTTCGGCTAGGCAAATGACATCATCACCCTGTTTCCAGTCCCACGACGGTATGTTAAGCAAGTACGCCTGTAAAATGATATTGATACCCAAATTATACAAATCTCATAAATTTAACACACTCTACAATCTTGACTACTATATGCATATCTTCACATACACATTTTTGCTTACCTTATTGTGGTACTGCATCAGCTGTATGATGACACGTATATCATCGCTGTAGTTCTTAATTGAGATAACTCTCATTATGTTCGCAGCATCTTCTGCATCGGGATCTTGGCAATATTTGTTAGCTAGCACCAGGCAGGCATCGGCTTCATGTACCTAGATACATAGTTCATTATTAAAGGATTATTATTATTAGGTTAAGGCTTGTAGATGTTAGTCGTTTGTCTATGTCTTTGCTGTTATTGACGTTTATTGTTTTCATTTTATTTTATTTTGTTATGTTTTACTGTTCAATGTGGAGATGGCCTATTATGTGTACATTTATGTTATGTTAAGTAAGTACAATCGTATGTTTTGTTAGTTGTGCGGCGTGTCACTTCAAAATATTCAAGTTTACTAGTGATTATAGTCACATTCAACTTTGCCGTAAAAATGAATAAGCGGTTAGGTTAACATGTAATTAGACATCGTAACTATTTACTGTACATGAGCTTGTTGAAATGTCATATGTGAAGTGTTTGATTTAAACGGCATTATAGTAATATATGTTATGCCTGATTTCTGTATAGACACTAAGAGTACATGGCTTCAATTAGTTTTGGTAACCCTGGCAATAGAGAAACAGTAAGCGTTTGGTGTAAACTTGATTAAATAGTGAAGTTTTTTTTTCATTTCGGTTCAACTTCCATTTGTGGGTAACAACAACAATGATAAACAACTGAAAAAGTAAGCGCTCAAAGTGCAAGTGTGAAGGAATATTAAAATTTTGTGTTTCTTTATTTTTTCATAAATCTAATATAGAATAAAATCAATATACAATACAAACTGAAAGACTAAAGTCATTTATAATGGCATTAACATTTACTATATCACTACAAACTGATTGCTATTGATAACTTTGTCAGTCCACCAATAGCAACATCAGTAACATGCAACGAAGCAAACATGCATTACAGATGAAGAACACCACATAAGTATTTCAGAATTGGGTGTAAGTAACTTTTTACATTAGTTTTACATGTGTAGATCGGAAGTGAATACATTAATAATCAAACTTATTGAGAAAAAAAAATTAATATATATTTCATATTAATTCATCCCCTGATCCCATAATTTTTGTATTTTATTATAAAAAGCACAATAATTCTCTATCAAAAACCAACAAACATTGAATATTGTGCGGGTGCTATAGACCACGATTAGCAAACACTTTTTTAACGAAGGACTGTGATAACTGATAGTTTTGAGTTGAAAATCTTGGAAAAATTCACTCCCTTAATATCGTATGTTTCTCTGGTCGTGGAAAATATAAATGGAAAACGAATTGCTCTTGATATATCTAATAAATTAATATATATAATGCCAAATACTAAATCCAACTAGAAACCTTGTCCTGCGTTGTTTTTAACAAAAAGCCCGGGGTTAATTAGTATTTTTTACAGTTAATGTGTTAATATGTACGATAAATTTGATTTATATGTGTTTAACGTTAAAATACACTCTAGTTATTACAAAATAAGTTATATGATAATTCGATTGTGATGTTCACCACCTTGAATATGTTACGTTTACTGTTCAAACACATTTCTCTTACAGAAAAAAAATCAAGAATTAAAACTCTTAATTAAACCCATGTTCGAAAATATTTGCTCTGGAAAAGCTTAAATTCGGAATTAAAATTTAACCACACACATTTTTTTTTTCATTTTAATATTATGCAACTAATTTTTATTTCCGGACTATAACTGAATCTGGAAATCGACAAGTTGGTAACCTTAATTGGACAGCCTTCAACCCTATGAATCTCTAGGCCTAAACGGCTTATTACTAGACTTATTAAAACAAGAGCGGAAAGATCAACATCCCAAAACATGGTTGTACACTTCGAGTAGAGCCTGTGGTCTTTATCGTTAAGTGAACCAGTTAATAGTAAAAATGTTCTAGACCTACATTCTGCCTTTGATAAAACATCGCGTGATTCTGTTCAGGAAGCTGTATAGAAAGGGTATGGATTGGTCTACTACTAGTTTATTCAAACCATAGGACGACAAGTATTCTTCAATTTCTATACCCGCTACCACGCTCATTTCCGCCCCGGAAAATCGACAAAAATCAAATAAAAAGCGTAATTTTAAAGCTAAGAGTTATGGTACCTATAATAATAACTATAGTGTTTATAATTTGGTTGAGATCAGATAAAAAATGTTGAATTTATTTAAGAAATTCATTTGTACGGGGAAAAACGTCTACTTACTACGGCATTTGGCAGCTTTGACTTACAATATATTTTGTAATACTTTATCAATAAATTAAACATAAATTTCGGTATATGTATTATAGAATAATACCACACTATTTTGCTTTTATTCGAAGTGGGCAGCGGGTCATGCACACTTGACTGCAGCTTTCTTACTTGTTAACTTTATATTAAAACGTAACGTATAGATATTATATATATCAGATAGCACTCCGTAAGTCCACAGTAACTTCTTCAAGAAGTCTCACCAAAATTTGTTAACTAGGATCAGATAACAGGTTTATTCTAAGGTGGGTTCCAGTAAATAAGTTAGCAAATGTAGCTGCGGACAAACGAGACTGTTCTTAGGACTGTCTTATTTTGTGGAATACATATATGTCATAATCAGGACATGATTAGTGTGCGGCAAGAAATAACTCTGTAAGGGATCCATAAGCAAAAACTTTTCGAAAGGATTACTCTAGAAGAGAGATCCAAAAAACCTGACTGGTGAATTTAATGTAAGCTATTACAAAATATGTACAATAGCTATCGGTAATTGCCATTGGTGTAAAACTAAGATAAGGTTCTCTATATACATAGTACTGCCTTGGCCAGGATAAGTTGTATAATTGTAGGAGAACATGTAATCCTACCAATTCACAACTAAAATTCATTAATTCTAAAGGGGGAGAACTAAGGAGGTACAATAGATATTATGGGTTTTGATAGCTCTTTACCCCAAATAACAATAATAATCATAATAATAATATTCCTCTGATAAAATCATTTAGTTGTTTTTATTAATAAAAACCTTTATCGTGATAGCTTGGGTATCATATTTTATTTGTATGGAGCGATATTCATCTATAGTATTGCCTGACTAACTATTAATTATTAACTATTAATACTTAACATTTGTAAGTACAAGTACATATATGCAATTATATTACTTAAATCATGAATACATAATTTATTCATATACATATAATAAGTCAGTTAAAAGTATCAGTAATGTGAATTGATGGAAAAAAATACTTCGCTTAAATTAATATTGCAATGCGAGGTCAATATTTGCATACACAATAACAATGTCAACAATGTAAGTGTTCTCTCGAAAGTGAAAAGTATTGTTTCATTTAGTTAAAGATTTACACTCACGTTGGTAATGCAGTTGTTTTAAGCTTAATTCAAAAATGTTTATTATTTTTGAATTACCAATAAATACTGACACAAATAAATGATTTATGTGTTTGTTAATCCAATTAATACACATTTAACTAAGCTCAGGAAATTATATGCGACAATGATATTAATAATGAGAACATTTATTGCTATCATTTACATACAAATACATAGGTTAAACATAAATATACATATATTAATGATTTGCATGTATCGTTATTTACTTTAATTACAATACATGTAAGAACTTCGTACGTTGATGCAAGTATGAAAGTATGTAACCGATGAAGTTTTCTGTCAGGTATTTTATGATTTTGGTTGGACAAACACGCACAACATAAAACATAAGCAACAAAATACTCAAAATAAAATATCAATAATTATACGATGACCAATATAGAGAAACATATAAAATAAAGAAATGTTTTACCTTAACCCTTTGCAGATCAATGGGATTCATAATGGTTCCTTGGAAGAATTCCACAGTGGTAAAATGACGTTTGAATAAACCCTCAAGTTCCAAATCGGGCGGTTTACTTTTTATTTTTGGTTTTCATTTTTTGTAACAAATAATTTTTTTTATTTATTTATTTTTGATTTTTGATATTGTTGTTTAGAAAAATAATATAGAGTTTAGAGTAGTTTTATGTTATTTCGAATATTCCAATGTAGACAGTTTTATGATGATTTGTTTGAAACCATAAAAGTCAATTGCGGGTGGTGTGACAACACAATTAGGAACACATTGTTTTTTAATTTTGTAATTTGAGGATGCAAACGAAGGAAAGAAATAAATAATACGAAAATTAAGGTGATTATTTATTTAAAAATTAATGTGCTTTCAGAAAAAAATTATTTTGACTATATAATAGTTAAATATAAGTAAGTTTAAATCTATTTTTTTAATGTAAACTAAAATAATTGTTAATCTTGTATATCATATTTCACATTATCTAAACTACAAATCTTGATACATCTTTAAAAACAAATATACGCGAATGTATAAAGTCTTAAATCTACTTATAATACTGCACGTTTTTACCAGCATACAAACTAATTTAACATTACTCGTATATCCAGGACAAAGAGATAAACTTCTGTTTAGTTCATTGATAGAAATCTCGAGAAAATGCATTGAAGTTAGGCATATGATTTTTTAAGCGAAAATTTAGTTTGCCAAATCCGATTTCTTAATTAGTATGTATACTTTAATTCGGAAAATGTGCAATACTAATTTGCCCGTAACAACGGCATATTTATTATTATACCCGCTACCCAAAGAGTAGAAGGGTATTCTAGCTTTGTGCCTGTAGGAATTGTATGTAACAGGCAGAACGAGTCATATCCAGCCCTATAAATTATGAACATTCTTGATCAGCGTCAACAGCCAAGACGATATAGCCATGTCCGTCTGTCTGTCTGTCCGTCTATCGGTATGAAGAACACATACATATGTATATCTCAGAGACTATAAGAGAAAAAAATCGAATAACAATCGAAGTGAAGCTATAGTCGCGATTTTCGGTGCATACAATTCCTGAAAATTAAAATGCAATCGGATAAGAGTTGGCGAAGTTATTCAAGAAATTCTGTTGTGTGGCAAACAACGGCTACTGCAATCGGACCTTAGCTGCTTTGGCTAACGATCTGAAATTTGTAGTACTCTATAATATATTTTTAATTTAGTACTATATCAATAAACCACATATAGCCATCGGTATATTTTATTATTTACTTTGGTATATTTCAAAAATAATACCGCTCTGTTTTGCTCCTATTCAAAATGGGTAGTGGGGTCGAGCTCCCTCGACTTCTTATAATATACATATATACATTTTTTGCATATATTATCGTTAACACATTGATTGTATATAATAATTTGAAGCATTACTTTTTATATTGAAATGCAATTTCTCGTATAGAAAATGCCTTTAAAGTCTCTAATTTTTGTTTAGATACTTTTTGCAACATAATTTTACATACTTAATTGTATGTAGATGTAAATACGTTTAAATTAAGGCATAGGGATATATAACTCGAATAAAATATTTAAAAGATCTTATACTATATAAATATATGTATGTTTGATTCTAGATAGATAATTGTAATATAATAAATAGGAATAAAATACAAAATTCAAACTTCAATTAAATTCCAGCTAATGGACATTCCATTGAGCAGGTTATACTACTCAAAGCCAATGTGTACAAAGTTTAAAAATGCTATAAAGCTATCGATAGTGTTTGTTGTTACAAATGAAAAAATAAGTCAAAATGTACCTAAAATCTATAAAAAGAATTCGCAAAGTTCACAAATAACATATATCTTTCAGAAAATTTGTATTAAGGAAATACTTGTATATATTGTATGTTAAGTGAGCATCTGGCAAATGTGAAGTTAAATTAAAAAAAAATACTGAAACTGCATAAAATTAATAAAATTGTATAGTACAAAAAATTCATAGTGAAAGTGGGCAAATTGAGAAATCGCGGTTATACGAATTTTAACTGTGCAGATAGAGACTGCTCCGAACTATCATAGACTGTAGCTATTGTTGACTTGAAGTTGACATAGAAAATGAAACACTCTCTCTTCTATTGATCACTGTAGGTTCATATGCGAGTTGAGCCATTTGTCTACATGTATGAAGAATATATGTATGTACTTAGTATATGATAGATACGTGACCGTCAATTTCACGTCTAAACTTATCTCAACTCAACTCTCTCATTTTTGACTGACCAGTAATTAAGTGTCTTTGTGTGCGGATGTGTAGTCTGTTTAATCATGAATGTTTTCATGTATGTCGCAGTGTTTTTAGGTAAGTGTGAGTTTGTGTATGTGCATATTGTATAATGTTGTTGTGATTGGCGTCTTTGAAGTGTTTTTGTGTACCTTGACTCGTTCCAAATCGACTGCATTCATCATTGTGCCCTGAAAAAACGCCACAGTTGTATAGTGACGCTTCAGCAGTCCTTCTAGCTCCAGGTCAGGCTCTTTGCTATTATATTTTACATTACGTTACATTATATGGTTATTAATTATATAAATGAAATATTTAAATTACATTTAAGTAAATGAAAAATGTTGTTTATGTGTTCAGTATCAACTAATGCACGTATAAAGCAATACTTAAAAAATAGGTGCATTGGTCTAATTTATATTTATAGACTTATTTAATAGACACCAGCTATCAGAAGCAACAAGCAAATGCCGCAGTCGGTTTCAAAATGCAATTTGGATTCATAAATTGTTGCTAAACTTCTAAGGGCATTTGCTTATAGCTTGAATCCTACATTCGTCTGCTTAAATACTGCTTAAGCACTAAATTGATTTGTGTCTAAATTTATTTTTAAATAATTACAAAACCAAATTCAATTAAGTTTCCAAAATGTGTTAAGTAAAGACGAGATGATAACTTACCGATGTAAAAAGACTACTTCGACATCGACATCTTCACGGTCTTCGTGCAAAAAGTCCTTTAGAAAATGCGACACGGATTCGTAAGTTATATGACCGCATACCACAATATGTCTAGGAACAAGTTTGTGTAATTGTTGTGTAAGGAAAAATACATTAGTATTTATTTGGATTAAGTTTTTTCTTTTCAATTTATAACAAGATTAACCTATGTATGTATGTGTGAGATATTGTAAGCCGTGTACATGTCGCATGTATGGAAGTTGTGTTAGTTACATGAAGATATCTATATATGTATACGTATGTATGCATGTATGTTTACACTGCTCGCCACTTGAATAGGACACCCTGGCAGCACTCTTGACAACTGCTCATAATATATTATGTTATCATCATATTATAATTTTCGATAAATTACTAGATTTAAATAAACTGGCTTCGTGTAAAGCTGTCCTTTTCAAGCGACAAGCAGTGAATAATGTGATTCCTTGTGTGCGCGTGTGTGTAAGCCTATGCCAATGAATGTTAATGTTTTTGCGTGTGTACGTATGTTAACTGTCTGTTTAAGTACAGAAATATTTTAATTTGAGTGTAAGCGGGATGTCGTCCGCTCTCTTGTTGATGCAACAGTTTCTGTGTGCTCTTATGGAATGAATTGAGGAAAGCGTGATCATGTATAGTGTATAGTGTATGGGTGTACGAAGTTTCATGTGTAAATACACAGGGGTGTATATTTCAGTTATTTATTTATTAATATTTTCATATTATTTGTACTCGTTATCAACTGTTTTGTTTTGATTATGATTACTATTATAACTTGTCAGTGTTATCTTTGTAGTTAAACAGTAAACAGCATTATAATCATAAAATTACATTGTATTTTCATATAAAATAAAGATACCAAAATTATAAGATATTACATAAATTATAATAAATTTACAAATGTTTTGCAATATGCATGAATTTAGTCTGCTACCCCAAAAATCTGTATCAACATAAATCAAACGAAAAAAAAAATGAAAAGTATAACAACAAATTTGAAATCAACATTTTACAAAGCAGACTCGGCTTTGCACTTTGCAATTCACTTCAACAGCTCAAACAAAATAGTTACAAATAAATTAATAGATTGTATTAACAGAAGATTAGCTACGCACACCTTTATGATAATAACAAACTTACATGCATAAAAATGACCAAATCGTTTTATAATCATTGTACTTATATACAGAGTATGCGATTGTACCACAAAACTACTTCTAGTAGGTTGATAGACTTGTCTTTAATAGGATGTATAGGTGTTTGATTTATCACAAGCATGCATGCATTCAGGCAACCAAATGGGCATGCACATATCCATATGTAAATCCCCTAATGATTGTACGAAATATGACATAATGTGCATGTCTTCAAACTTTACTATTGAAATCAATATATTAAAAAGTATTTCATCAAATATCTCTCAGTTGTATATCATAAGTATTTAGAGAATAATAGACACATTACTCATTAGGAATTTAGAGAACACATCAAATCCATAATTGATGTAGTGGAAGTGTTGAAGTTCAACCTTCGATATGAATTACCAACGTAATGAAATACTTATATGGAAATTTCGCTGTTTCGAACGTTTTAGAAATTTTGAGCAATGCTCAAAATACATACTATACATATATTTCAATGAATTGTCTGAGTTAAAAACATGATAAAATGTGTATCGTGTGCTGGATGCATATAATTAAGTCTAACTAATTTACAGTGAAGAATATCTTGTGATTAATATTAGTAAACAAACCAACTAACATAGATACTTGGTTATTATAATTGCATTGGTGTTTTGTAAATTACTGCTTCTAAATAAAATACATATGTGCGAATATATTTGTTTCAATGCTCTTTTTTAAATGCAATTTTATAAGTCTGAAATTAAGAAGTGGTGTGAAAATTTAAGATTTTATGCCTGGCCACGCATTTTCATAATTTTTATCTATTATTAATAACTGCGCATATACACGACATATGATAAAAAACAAATAAAGATTTGCAAATTTGATTGATTGTTGATTTGCCAACACAATGAATCCGAAAGTTGTATTTACTACGAATAGTTTTCAACAAAGTGGAAAACAACATTTGTTTATAATCAGATAGAATAGTTTTAAATTTGAAAAAATGAGGGAATAATAGCGTTTTGTTATGTGTATTGGGAAAATGCAATTACTGTAATGGAAACAATTTCGGGAATGTGAATTTTTTCGGATTGTGTAACTTTCTGTTGTATTAATGATAACAAGCTCCTTTGTCGCTTGATAGCAACAACTGCTCTCCTAAGTATAACATTTTTGTCATTTTCTAACATTCGACCACGAAAAGACCACGAAATTGACTCAATATGAAGCTAATCGATTACATTGCGTTCTGATACTAAACATTTAATCAATTATAGCTTGTATCCAAACACAACATTGTAGATGAGTCTACAAATATCTTAACCTATGAGATGCATTTTACATTATTTCACAGTAAGTATGGGATTAAGATATTAATGTTTATTTTTCAATCGTATGTGGTCTTGTTATAAGCGCCCATTCGATTGTTTATTTATTATGTAGTGGTTACCGCAATTATATTTTAATAGAATCTCAAAGAATGATAAATAGAGAACCAACAATAAAAACTAATAAAAATAAACAAGGAGATACGAAAACAATATATTCCAAATTGAGTACATAGCGAAGATATTAATACAAGTTTCTCAAGAACTACAACATCGACTAGAAATAGTAGCTGATTTAGATAACTGAGAGACATAGATACAGAGAGAGAGAGAGAGAGAGAGAGATAGTCACAGTAAGAGACAGAAATGGAGACAGATGGAATAAATATATGATTTGTTTATATATGTATACGAACTTCATTAGCAGCATTTTTATCCATTAATATATATTACACACACATATTTAGTATTTTACTATTTAGTATATTTTACAGTCATTAGTATTCAATTCATATGCTAGGCAGTCATACATATTTGTACTCTATATGATCGCGGCCATGAAATGTTTAATCGCTGTTTGCATCTACAAATATCAAAGCTTTATATGAACACTTTGATCAGTTTATGAAAATGTCACTTTTTAAATATAATATCTCACAGACATTGGGGTATTATCTCGTTTTCTTTATTGGTATGTATTTTTCTAATATAAAGATATCAAGTTTCTTATTTATGAATTATTATTGTATAATATGCAGTCTTATCGATAAATGTTTAATCGCTTAAGTTTGATTTGCACAATATACATATATGTATATATATATATATGAATTACGACTTCAATTACGAATATGAAACACAATATTTAACACCAATCACTGATTCTTCAAGGGCTAATACGAATGCAAAATGTCTAAATGATGGCATACAAAAGGAATAAAACCAAATTGATATATGTATGTATATGTAAAGGCTGTTTTATTTTCCAATTACATTGATTGATTCCACTCCCACAGAAGATTTTATGATCTTCCTATGCCTTTGGTCGAATAGCTCGGTGAAAAGACATTTGTTTTCCCATCACATAAAAATAAGGAACACAAAACGTGCAACACTTGCGCTCAGAGAAAGCGCTGAGAAACTAAGTAAATCAAATGATAATGAATTTAGAAGAGCAAGATATACGTCGATACGATAAACATAGGCATTTATAAGGAGGAAAAATAGAAGAAGAGTTTGTTAATAATTTGGCGATCAATTAGATTATATTAAAATCACAACGATATAGATTGCGGTAGTTTAAAGTACGCACATTTTACACTCAGAACAATTTTAAGTACGATACAGTTTTGGAACAGGTTTCAATAGTTCTCAAAATGCCAATCAAAATCAAATAATAGAATTAAATCGATGTGGCGAGCTTCAAAATCAAAATAAGAAACATAACAAATGACCAATGCACACCGTCCGTTGCAATGACATTTGATGGAAAGTTTTATTCGCACGCTAATTAGACCACAATTAAGTTAATTGAGAATACAACATGATTAAATAACGGAAATGAAACTAAATTCGAAAATCAATACAAAATGAGTTTGTTGAAAAATAAAATACAAAAGAATACTTTTATTTCTATTTTACATTTCTCGTTGATTCTTGCTTTTGCATTTGTAATTTAGTTAAAATTTCTTTTTGTGAACTTTTGTTGTGGGAATTCTTGTGTATGTGTGATTGATCGAATGTTCTGAATTTCGGTTTCAGTCTGAACAGGTGATTGATGGATTGTTGCTTCTTTTTTTTAAGAGGTTGTGTTGCAAAGTTCCTCATGGAGTATGCGTATTAATCGAGGTAGTTCTACCGCTGGCATTTGGCTATGCTTATTATACGGCCGTGTTTTATGAGGCTTTCGTTTTATTGTATAATGTTGTTTAGTTTCGTATATATAGATAAGTGTATTTTAGTGTTTTATTTGTTTGGTGAGTAGTTTTTTGTAAATCAAAATCAAATTTCAGCCAAATATTTCCCGATAAAGGATTCATATGGATGACGCGCAAGAAAGGTAAGAACTGCACAATTTCATGATTTGAAGATATAGCTGTCTTCTAAATTGATATCGTCTTCTTTTAACACTTGTAGAAATTTAATTTTGATTTGCTTTTTTTAACGGATTAACGGATTTAAGTGGATTACATAAAATTTATTTTGATTGTAGTAATAAAAATCGAGTATTTTATACATTTTTCGTATAAGTTGTTGATTATTTAATTGTCTGTTGATGTAAGAAAATTTAGTTTGTCTCACCTTCGCCCTTTTTCATTTTTTAATGTGCCCCCATACTTGGCTCTTGTTCCAATCAAGTCTATAATCTCAGGTATACAACTTGCAAAAATCGCCTGTTTACAGTATGAAAGATAATGATGATAGTGAAATATTTTTCGGCTTTTCGTTGTACTATTGAATACTTTTTATTGATAGAAATAAAAAAAAAAAAAAAAAAAACAAACAATAATCAATTCAGTATGACAGGGTTCGGAGAACGTAAAGGAGTTAACACAAGGCGACAGACAGAGTGAAATTTCGACCTTAGCTGCTCTCAGAAGAGTCCTAAGGAGACTTTTTCGACGATTCAAAACCGCATTATTTCATAGAGATTATAATTTGTATTTTTGCTGTTCCTGAATAATTTATTATTTGTGGGTGTATTATCTAAAGTTTCTATATGTTCGAAATCAAATGATACTGGCACACAACCAAAACTGAAAACTGAAAGAGAAATATTCAAATAAAATGTAAATAAAAGAACAAATATTACGGATCACTCTTTACGATTTATCAATTAACCATTTAGAAAAGCTTCAATTATTTTGTTGTTCATTTAGTTAATAATACACATGAAGGTTGAGTATATAATTTTTGCATTAGGCTTTCGATTTCTTGGGGGTACGTGTTGGCCTCAGCAAAATTATTCTACATATGAAATCGGTATTTGTACACGAGCACATATATCACTAATAAAAGGTATGAGAGAAAAACAAAATACTCTAATTTCTATATAACACAATAAATCAATATAAACATATGTTATTTCATTGTGACTGTGTTTGTCTTGGGCTTTCTGGTGCCTATAAACATAAATTGACGATAACTACAAACTACGACAAAGTATGGTCGTTCTGCGTAATGTGTGTTTTTTGGATAATCTGTAGAGAGAAATTCACAAAATGTACTGTTGTATTTTGTTTTCTTTAATTATGTGCTTAAGAGTAATAAAAGTCTTAGTATATGTAGATGTGGATATTTTTGAGGAATCGGGAAATATTTGTAGATAATGTGGACATGATGCTAATACTGAGACGGATACTGAATATGATTAAACACATATTGCAACTTTTGTTACCGATAACAAATTATTGGATTATCCTAGAGTATTCGTTTGTAGGCGCGCTTTCCGCGCTCTTTTCTTACTTGTTATGCGTGGCAGCGGCATACTAAGAAGGTGCAAGCAAATTAACAACTTTAATTTTATCAAATTGATGAGATTAAGTATAGGTGTTTCATGTATTAGGTATGATCAACATACGGCTTATGTAGTATTTAGTTTAGTAGAGTATATGTATGTAATTACAAGTGAATTGAATATAATAATTATGTATAAAAATTGCAAAAAGTTTCTACAGCATTTGTTAATGTATGTATTTCATTAGAATCAATAAATTTGTATAAAACTTTGAATAAATTTATGTTCATACACAAAAAATCAATAGAGAACTAAAGCCGCAAAAGGTGTGGGTTCCAACAAACAAACCAACAAACAATTCAATTTTATGCATATCTTTTCCTTATTTATATATTCGGTAAATTTAAAAACCAAAAATCTATAAAAGTTATTTGGTTCAAAAGCGGAACAAACTAAATTGTTATGAAATAAAACTAATTTGTTCTCATAAAGTGACTTTGCTGAAATTGCATAAAAACTCGTTCTGCACTGCTTCAATGCTCAAACACACAAAAAAAAAAAAAAAAAAAAAAAAAAAAAAAGAAAACGTAAAGCACATACTAAAAATACAAATAGCCTTATAATTCATTGGCTTATGCTATAATATATTCTCAAATTGTTTTCATTTTGCTTAATAAATCATATCAAAAGTTTTTAGGAAAAATCTTCTAAGTTTTGCATTGTTTTCCGTACCAAAATGCATAGATTTCTCTTTGATTTATGCCACACGCAAGAAATTTAAAACCTTCTGTAAATTGTTCCTTAAAATAAAAATTGCCAATCCATGAAATACATGTTAATATATATAAAATATATACATATATATATTAAAAAAATTGGCTGTATGTATATGTGGATATTTGATATGTTGGCTTGCTTGGAATCAATTTCGAAATTACTCTACCAATATCATATGATACATGCATGCTTCGATTTTTGCAATACAATAAAATGAATAAATATTGAGTTTGATAAGAAAACTACATATAACAATATGTATAGTAGATTAAGTTCTAGTCAAAAGCGCTGTTCCCAGATGAGCGAAATCGCGTTTTTCCGCACAACGCACATTTCGTTCCTCAGTTCAAAGCAGAAAATAAATAAAACGTATCGATACTTCGATACTTGAATGCATGTGGATGTCAAATCAGTTGTTCTACATACGAAAAAATAGACAACCTACGTTTTTGCACTGATATCGCAAAGCGAAAACATCCAAAAATATGATAACTTTAAAAACCATGAAAAGAGTGCGTGTGCGGCTTTTTCTTGTGTAGATAAATAACATTAATTAACATATGAAATTGGCATAAAAAAAATATTGCAACCAAGTTGCAAAAATATTTACTTGGCATATTTTCGCCATTAAATTAGGCAAAGAATGTGAGTTCATCTGTTTCTTTTAATAATTGCATTTATGCATCAGTGGTGTATCTTATTTATTTCGCTCATATGGGAGCAGCGCTTAACAAGGAAATTCGCCCTTTCACACTACACAACCGCCGACTTTATAAGTTGGCCCATTAATAGTGCTCTGGAACAGAGTGTTGTACACACACAAGAAATACCTATTCATACACGTATAGTTAACATTGTACACAAAAAATCGATCTTAAAAGCTCAAATAAAAATAATAAAAATAAAACAAGATACGTATTTCTTCATTATAATAGTACATATAAAGACAAAACAAAATTTACAGAAGGATTTGACAACCAATTCGAATATTTTACACTTTGGCTTATGTTCACAGAGTAAAATCATGTCTATCTCTTACACGTGCCACCAAGAAACCAATGCCTTTTGAGAAATTCGAAATACCAAGTCTGTTAGTTCTCAATTTTTTTGCTGAGAAAAAATTGTAAGACAATCCGTTTACGGCGACTGTATAAATTTTTATCTTAAATTTCTCTTGTTTCGAATACCTAGCAAATATCATATTTTTATGCAAATTCAAGTGAAGTCAAAAATAAAACTAAAAGAAAATAAAATATTTATATAAAAGTGTAATTAATAAAAATGAACTAATATTTAAAAGGTTTATGTACTTTTTTGAAGTTTAGTAAAAATGCAATATAAGAAAGAATTATGTTAAATTAATTGTAGCGATTGTAGCTTTATATTCAATTTTGAGATTTGATTCTTTTTCTTGTGTTGTTGTTATTGACTTATTTATTTATTTCGTTTCGATTGTATTTGTTGTAATTTTTAGATTTTTTTTTTTTTTTTTTTTTTTTTTTGATTGTGGTACAGCCAGCAACATGTTCGTGTACCTTTTTCTAGGATCCTTGCTATATGTTCCACCATATTTGCTTCTTTGGGCAGCCAGTTCAGTGATTTCTGGTATCCAACTAGCGAACACGGCCTAAATTCAACAACACACGTACACATTTAGAATATAGAAAAGTGCCAAAATAGTTGTTGAGTTTCATTTACAATTGCAGTTACAAATATGGGCTAACTTCATTGGTGTTGTTTTGTTTGGCTGTTGCGTGTTAAAAAATGCATATTTTGCTTATAGACGACGACGACGACGACGACGACGACGCAAACGTTGCACAACATAAAAGAAACAAGGAATTTCAACTCACAACGCATAACGCACAATACTGGCACTCTAACGACCATACTTAACTCATTCAATTGATCACTCACACACAGTCATACTTGTTTATTTACGTATATACACACTTAAAATAATCTCTTGTCGAAAATAGGAGTAGATACTCTGACAATATTACATCTATTTGTACATTATTTTACATATACAAGTACAGTTTTGGCTTTCTGCAAATTCAAAGATGTTTACCTTTAACTCTAATTAATGAGTTGATTACTTTTTGTGGTAATAAAACATGTTATCTAAAATTTACAAGTGTTACAGATTTACAGCTGTGCACGAAGAGTGCAATGGCTGCCTACACATTTGCATATGTAGAGAGAGAGAGAGAGAGATAAAGAACTCTCTCAATTGACGGTTAAAGTTCTCGGGTTATTGTGATGGCAGTTGAAATACAAATTATATAATGAGTACTTAAAAATTGTTGATGTATTTTATGCAAATTGCTATCCTATGGAATTTTTAAAAATTTAAATTAAACCTGACACCTTTTAATTTCCAAAATATGTATTCCATTCATTTTAATGTAAATAACATTTCATTCTAAAACTTTTTTGGTTTAGATGACAATTTTTAAGCAGACGTACTCAGAAGACATCTTTAAGTTGATAGAAAGTTATTTTGAAATATCAGTTTACAGAATAAAACAATAAGAAATTTAAAAAGAAACTGACGCTGATAAAAATCGTTTTATTCTTAGATCAATACGAATAAATTATAGAATACTATAGCTTATTACGTGTACTTTGTTTACATTGTTTTATTGGCAATGCGTGACCGATGCTTTAAATGTGAATTAACAACAATGCGCCAAATGGTTTTGCACAAATGCTTTAAGATATGAAAAAAAAAACAAACTTTGAAACATTGCAAATAGAAAAAACGCATATTTTGAAGTTTCTTTGATATTAATACAAGAAACGTTAAAAGCTTGGCAACATATTATAAGAAACGAAAACCAAAACAGATTTAAAAACTGAAAATTTTGTAAAACACACTCCTACAATTGGATTCCATGAAAATAAATTCAAATTGAGAGAAAATAACGCAATGAAATAAAAATGTTCAAGAACTAAGAAATGTCATTAAATATTCTTACTAATCTCTTTAAAAATTATTATAACTAAATGTTTAATCGAATAATTATAGAAAATTTAAATACAAATATTGTAGTTACTTTAGTTTTAACAATTTTTTAAAGCGCCTCGCAACTATAATAAATGTCATGGGCTTTGTTTAAGAATACTTATTAAAAAAATATAAATTTATAAACTTGTTGTATTTACGATCTTTTTTATAAAAAGTTGACTGCATCTACATTTGAGATTAGGGTAAAGATATTAGTATAACTTTGCATCACAGTCAACAGTCAACTTTATATGCGAGTTACCAAAATACAAATTCGTGTGGTAAATAAAAAATAAAACAAAAGGGTAACAGACTAAGTAAATGTGTAATTTGATTAAGTTTAAAAGTAAATATTCAACACTATTGCAGATAATAAATCGTTACATTATTGTATTTGTACAAAAAGTGGTTGAGAATGAAAATGCACAGAATTTGAAACACCTGCACCTTCGGATTCAAATAAATTCTCAATAGGAGTATGCATTTACTGGATCAGTAAATGAGATTAGTAAAAATGTCTGAATCGTTGGAAAACTAAACAAAAAAATTAAAAAATTATTTTACTTTTGACATCTGACAGTTTTCTACACGTAAAGGCGCGATTTAGCTCAGAGAGTACGCTAAGGATATTTGAGATCTTCATTTCATCAATTGATTATATTGTTTAATTGGTATTTTAGTACCATTGGTTATATTGAGGTATTTTTAGATATATATATGATGTTATGTAATTTATTACATTTAATACTTTATTTGGAATGTTATAGACTACCTCTTTCCGTGTTCTCTTTTGAGTTCACCGCCATATTTATTGCCACTACCGACGAGTTCAATTATTTCCGGTATACTGCTGGCAAACATTGCCTAAAATATTTCATATACACGAAGATATACCAAAATTAACAAATTTTATCTATAATTGTTAATAATTACATATTATTTTATTTTAAATGAAATCTTAGAAATTACTGCCGACAAGTTCTTGAATTATCAGAGCAACGGAACTTCTAGTCAATCACACCAGAGGGCGCTAATACGATCTGTGTGTGTATATACAGTACGTATGCAATTACAATTTGTTTTCTTACACTTAAATCAAATTTGTGGCAGTCAGAATTAGTTCATGCAAAAAAAAAAACAATAACATTGAACATTTATGACCGAAAATACTTTTCAAATATCGAATATATCCCAACTGCTTTAAAAGCCTGCTATGTTATATTTTTATCATAATTTCCCACAGTCAGTGTTTCTGTGGAGTCGATTTCGGTTTCGATGTCGGTGTCTGTTTCGATGTCTTGTCTACAAATTATTTTAAATACAAAATCAAAGGCAAATCGATAAAGTTACACATTATAAAAATCGATAACTTCGCATGCAATTCTGTTTGATTCATAAGAAAAGTAAATGAAGAAAATGATTCATCTACCAGCTGCTGCTGCTCGAGTAAGTAAGTAGATGTAGTAGATGGCTCTGTGTGTGCATAATTAGAATATTTCAAATACGTCGAGTGACAATAGATAACTGCAATTTGAGACGCATGAAGTTAATTAAACGTGGATGAACGAGTACGTAAACCAAAGCTGAGTCTCAAATTAAACTTTAAGATATAATGAATAATCAAAAGAGTGCAGCGTTATAATGTCGATCTATGTATGTATTTACATAAATATAGCATATTTCATAAATACAATTTGATAACATTAAATGAATTAAATAGTAGTAAATTTATAGTATAAGTCCATATGGTATTAATCCAACTGTAGTTTGTAAGTATGTATATTTCTAGAACGTAGTAGAAGTAAAACTGTTTGAATGAATGAAGGTTTAAGTTAATTGTTATAGTAAATGCTACTCTCGGTATTTTGGCTACTTGGTTGGGGGTTTTTAGGAATATACTTCGATACTTTGTAAACAAGAAGTAAATAAGAAGAAGCTAATTTTGAGCATTACTGTTCTAGGTAAATTTGGTAAACAACCACAATGTAATCATTCACACATATCAGCACTGCGAACCCCACTGCTTGTTTGACCTAAGCCCAATGGGACTAGACGACAAGAAAGAAAAGCGCGCGCGCGTGATGGAGAGACAGAGAAAGGAAATATTCTCTTGTTGGATACAACTAAAATAAAGCTTAGAGTTTGATGCAAACTGTATATTTATGGTTTATGGTTTTAGTATTACTTTGCAAGAAATTTAACTTACCAAGCCGACGAGCAGAAAGAACACCAGAAATGTTCTTCCCAAGACAGTCTCACAGTAGACGTCACCATATCCTACCGTTGACATGGTCACAATTAGGAAATAGACACAGGTCCAATAGGATAAACGATGAGCATTATTAAAATCCAGCGGATCGCCAGAGTTTTCCAGCTAAATTTTAAGTAAATGCAATCGCAATTTATAATTGCAAAAAACACGCATCAGCATCCCATTGGCTATTAAAAATTAGAAAAAACGCCACGCGAATCTTCCAATTATGTTCGAGTATGCTTTGTAACAAATTTCAACATAGCGTTTACGTTAAAGAAAATCTGGCTTCCAGCACATGCTGCAATTTGTCACAAAGTCTTCTGGAAGATGCGCGTCACGCATACATACATAGATGACTACTCGTATGTTTATACAAAGGATGGGAAAGGGTATGTGTAAGTGTGTTGATGTCGTTGGGTGCATAAGGATGTGTGTGTGTGTTTACATACCAGATGTATAATGCCCGCTGCTGTTAACCACACGGATATAAAAATGGATACTAGTTGAGCCAAGCGAATTGAGCTCGATGTTTTTAGTACGTTTAAATATTGTAAAATATCTGGAACAGTCATGAGACGTAGCGCTCGAAGAAATCGAAGACCTGTTTATGATACATACATTCATGATATATAATTCTGGGGGCTCATTCAAACATATCATACACATACACACAAATACGTATGTATACGAGTACATATACATTTGTATATGTATACGTGCATGTATGTAGAGTAATGCACATTGCATGCATACAAATCGATCGCGACATATTTGTTTATTTAAAAAGTTTGCAAAAAAGAATATATATGTGAGTAGAGCATGAAGAATACGCGGAATATTTATTCGTGTAACCGATTTGTATGCATAACTTTGTAAAAAAAAAAAAAAACATTTTGAGCAATATTGTAATATTTTTTGTAAGTATTTTTTGTTCTTACCGATCCAAGTTCGATCTAAATATATTGATACGAAGGACGGGGGTATTGTAAAATAATCTACAAAACTGTACATTTCTAACATAAACCAAAGCTTATCGGACGCCGCTATGAACTGTAATAAAGTTGTTAATAAAAAAGAATTTGTAAAACAGAAATTGTAACATATTAAACAGAAAAGGTTTAGCCAATTGCATTTTCATACTAAATAAATGATATGCGAATGAGCCGCAGTGCAACTTACTCGTATAAAAAAGTAAACCATAAAAAAGATATTGAATGCGAGATCGATCTGTTGAGTAATGTTATTACTCCATTTTTGGCATCTTTCGACTTCTTCGCTAGATGCATCAACGAAGTATATAATGAGAGAGGCAATGCTGAGTATAAATACGAGTACGACCTGAAAATGAAAAATAAAAACAATTATTAACAACTAACAACTGGACTTAGTTATTACGGAAACTTTTCAATTTATGTTTTTATTTTCATGATATACCTAAAAGTCCTTATAGAATACTAAAACAGTTGTTGTAAAAGTGCGAAATATTTAAGTCTATCCAAAATTAAAGCTTATGATTCAAGAATCAAACCCTTATTCCGTAAAGTTAAAGATTCGAAATCTATCTGTCCAAATTTTAAAAATAATTATTTTGAAATCATTGAATCATTATCATAATATCTTTATCTATCCACTAAAACCAAATTGTATCCGTAATTTGTAAGAAAACCGAATTTACCGAATTTTATCATGTAATGTTAGGAATACAAAAATGTATAACAATTTTTTGAGCAAATAAAAATAGCAATAAATAATATTTCTGTTTACACAACATTTAAATGAACCCATATCTCATGATTTTACAAATTTTACTAAAGATACATACATATATACAAAATAAACGGCCATTTCTAACTTTAATCTTGTACATCTAACAAAATACCTGCACAAAAATCCCTTGACAAAACAGTGATTCAAATTTAATTGATGGCTTGCCACGCTGCCAAATGCATAATATTAAAATATAATACCTGCATTCTTTATGTTGGCTCCTTATCATATAGTTATCAGTAGAAAAAGGTTTTTGCTTATAAGGTTTTAAGCAACCTAATATATCATATACATACATACGTATACGTACACACATTAAAAACACCAAAGGCAGCCGCTTTCTGAGGCCAGTAAATCAATTCTAATTTCAGTATGTACTATAGTATACTTGTAGTATATGGAAATACTAAATTTGGTAGCTTACGTTGTTGACATGCAACCAACAGCAACCCAATGTGACACAATAAAGTCCAAATGCTATACTTTACACGCAAGTCATTTTTCCCCCATGCAGTTACTAAAGCTACAATAAACAAATACAAAAGATAAAAGTTTTCTCGAATACGAGACTCTACTTATTTTTGTCTATCCCAGAGATATGCCCTAAGATGACTCTATAGTAAATACATAACTATTTCTGAAATTCTATGGGCTGTAATTATTATTATAAATGGTGCGTATAAACATAACAATATGAAAACATAAAATTTATCTGCGCAGATTGTCTTTGAGATATTTTTGGTGTTCTTTGTGGCGTTGATATGGATAGACGTGAAATATGTGAACATATGAACCAAGAAAAACTTACCAAAATTCGTCCAGTTGTTGTTTGACCCGAGATAAGCTCCCCAGCCCAGTCTTTTGCTTCTGTCATAAAGGTTCCCTCGAACTCCTGTTTGTTGCGTGACGCCTTCTGCTCTTTTTGTTTGGGATCGTTGGGTCCCAGGTCCGGCTCCTTGCGGCAGCAGACGAAGGCAAATGCCCGCCATAGCAGCACAATGAGCAGCCCAGCAAGGAATGTGAATATGCTGGATAGCAGAAAGCACCAATATTTACGAACTTTGAGACAATCATCGGCATCGAATGGTGAATCTGTTGGATCATCGGCCAATGATTCGACAGTGCTTTGATCACACCCCGACATCCCCTGCAATATGTGTACAATAAAATATATTATATATATATTATATATTGTGAGCAGAAGCATAATATCAATTAGCAGTAGCATTAACATACGTAACATATACATATATAGTATTTATTAGTACTAAAAATATATTTATGGCGACACACAAATCTTAGGACAGAACGGCAATTACAAGTACAAACAAAACATGAATCTGGCGATATATTACACAAATGTACGTCACATTTGACATTTTCAAGAATGCCTTAATGCCTCGTGTGACAAAACGTATGTATAACGCAGTAAATGGAAATAAGTTTGTTAGAAACTGGGTTCATCTATTAATTTTAACAAATTTGTAGAACTGAAATGAATTACTTTAATTAATGCTTACATTTGGCATGTCGGTAATATTTGCGCCGATCAAACCGCTTGCCATTTCAGTTGATTACATTTCGCCAGACTTCTATATATACTTGTTAATTATATGTGCAATGTACTAATCTATGAATATGATTATCGGATTGGCTCAGCTCGGGTTGACGTTGGGGCTAGGTATTTATGTTGATATTGACGCTGTAGCTGATGTTTTTGCTCGCTTTGATGCTGACACTGACAATACTCGCTATACTTCAAGTGCATATGAGCCCCAGACAACTTTGAACATGGCCAAGTGGCCAATGACGCCACCAACACAGCACCTCGACAACGACAACAACGACAGCGAAACGGAACAGAACGAAACGAAACGGATCGGATCGGAGCGGAACGGTACAGAACGGAATGGAACGGTACGGTACGAAAACTTGGCAAGCCTTTAAAAATAGCAGCAAAACAAATCTTTTATTTTTAAAGTGATCTCGCAATGTAGGCGACACGCACAATGATCATACACACTCAAACGCAGAAAAGAACACAGAATGCGACGACGATTTACTCAAGATGTCAGCATTGGTCGGCATACGACAATCTACAATTATTTAGAAGCACTTTATACAAATATTGAGCAATATGGCCCATAGGGCAAACTTCAAACCCGTTTAATTAGACACGACTTCACGATTTTATTAATAAATTATTATTATTCATTTTACAAGTTAAATATGTGTGATTTATAAAGATGTGCACGCTTTTCTGTTGAGGCCAACGTACTTAATGAATCACTGCTTGCCCACTGTGTATATTTCGTATATATGCAAAATATGTACATACATATATCTACATATAGTATGTGTGTATTTTTTATATTATACACTTGCATTTGTGTCTTTCACCCACATCACATCACAGTCACACGCACTGAACAAAATGGAGGCACCGAACGAACGAACAGCCCAACTGTCCCGCGCAAACTGAAATTGAATAAAAAAAAAAACGTAAAAGCGCTACGATTACGAAGAGTCCCAACTAAGACCGAAGGCTTGTCAACCGGCCAGCATGCTATCTCCTGACGCTAGTAGCATGTGCATGAGAAAGGCAGCGAGAACTATTACTATAATATAAGTTCGTGCCGGCAGGAAATGTTTGTAACAGCAGAAAGAAGCATCTCCAACCCTATTAAGTATACATATTCTTGAGCAGCGTCAATAGCCGAGACGATATAGCCATGTTGGTATGTCTATTTTATAGTTGTAGAGAGAGTGAATTTTGATGCAAACAATAATAACTATGGTCTTTATTATTTCAGAAAATTTGATTGCGATCAGATAAAAAATGTCGAAGATATTAAAGAAAAACATTTGTATGGGGAAAACGCTTACTAGGGGTCTTAGCTGCTTTGGCTGGCTATCTGGTATATTAGGCACACTTTGGTATATTTTTAATATAGTACTGTATCAAAACCTAAAATAGCCTTTAGTATTTAATTACTTTTGTGGTATATTATTTCGATATATTGTACTTTAAAATAAATACCGCAATATTTTGCATCTATCAAAAATGGGTAGATGGTCTCCAACAGTCGAGCACACTCAACTGTATCTTATTTGTTTTCTCTGCCTCTTAACCGCGAGAATTGTCAGGGCAGGAGACAAGTTTGAAATTAATTATTGCAAAAAGAAAGTATACACCTTGATCAACAACAGACGCCCACTATCGTTCACTAAAATAGGGCGAATTATATGCATATTTCGTACATTTCGCTAAAGATTTGTCTACATTTATTTAAGACTTAGGATTGTTTAAACACACATTTTACTGTCGAATGTGAGGTTTAAATTATAACAAGACTTTATTCAATTTTTGGTTTTCATCGTTAACGGTTAATTCCTAAATGAACAGATGAGAACCATTTGTAAATGTGTACATACATATGAACATATGTAATCGAATATGTGTGTTTACGTAGCTGAATGTGTTCGTGAGTTGCCAAGAGTGAATTATTATTACAATGGAACGACAGAAGGGGCAAACATTAATAAATTAATTATTAGCTCTCTTGTTCTGCAGCTCGATGCTATAGGCCCACTTACAATGACAGACAGACACACACAAACACACACACACACACACTCATACTCACACAAAGGCATTTACTTCTGTGACCTGGTGCCCGTCGAACTTTTAGCGACTGCCTGCTTTTGCCTCTTTAGCAGCGCGGACGAGCACCAAGTTAACTTAGCTTAACTCGGCCTTGTCACGCCATGTTGCAAGTTAGCTGTCGTTTCATAATTTACGCGTTTTGTTTGTTATTTCCGGCGGAGCATTGCTATCCGTTACGAGGCCTAAGTATAGTATGTAGCAGAACATCCCCTCTTTGTATATTTTGAGCTTGTGTTGTTTAAACTGAGTATATTTTTCCGCTGACCATAATTTCTCATATTGCTTGAGCTTATCAAATACAATTTTATTTCTTATCAAATACAAATTCGTGAATAAACATTTTTCAAACTGTCGGATATGTTAGACAAATTTTGCGAATTTCCGAAAACGTCTGGCAATGAGCATTACGACAATGACGAATGCTATTTTGTTTTGATCAGTCATCTAACCAGTTTTCTAATAGCATTCTAGGAATTTCAATTGTAATCAATACTCATAATGAGAAATAAGTGTTGTATAAAAATCTAGTGAAAAATATACATTATATAATCGTAGTTTTGGGTTTATAAAAGGTATGCAAACTTTTATGTATGATTTAAATTAATTTAGTGGTTTTTGAATATCATAAAACTTTATTTATATTATGATAAATGTCTTGAAGGGCAGTAGTGAAATTTTTTAAGTTTTCCAGAAATTATGTATGAACTATTTGACGTTCTACATAGCTATTTTACGATACATTTTTATATGCGCATATTTATAGCCTATAGGTAAGAGGGTATTATAACTTCGTGCGTGCAGAAAATGTATATAAGTAAAGTAAATATTTTCTTGATCAGCATCAACAGCCAAGACGATAAACTGCAATGGGGTGATAGTTTGAATGTAGCACTACACCGATATAACAAATATAGCCTGTGGTGTATTTTAGTATTTTTGGTATATTAATTGAATATATTTTTAGAATATGGTTATATTGAAAATGGGTAGCTGGTATGTCACAGTCGAGCCCACCTGACTGTAGCATTCACTCTTATTTGTATTCACAAAAACGCAATAAGTGATCGCGCATAGACATTTTATGCAATTATCAGTTACTAGATAAATATTGTCCGGCTTGTAATTTAAGCATTCGACAGTCTCAACGATATTACAAGATTTTTAAAAAGTCGATAAATGGAGCAACTTAACTGTTGTATTTAACTAACCCAACTAACTAGCTTCTTATTAAAGAAAAATCGATTAAACAACATTTATTATATTTATTGTAATTAACTGAAATTTTGTAATACAAAACAAAATTTTTTAATTATATAAAATAGATTTAAGATTAAATAAAGTGTATCAATAAAATGTTTATTATCTTGGGAATACTTTAAAAAAAACCTCCGTAAGAAAAGTCAATAAATTCATTCGAAAAACAAATGGATTAATGTTATTCAAACTTTGATTCATTTTTATAAGCTGCTGTACTTGTTACGTCTCACAATCTTATTGATGCGTTATCAGTAAATATATAAATAAAAAGCCTAAACGGAATATATGCATACATAGATGTTTGTTCATGCGGAAAGTAAATAATCACTATGACTGCAGTTTTATTGACGCTCAAAGTCTCTTAAGATTGTATTTTGTGATTGTCCAATGAGAATTAGAAGCTAGACTAGTTCAAATCAATCATTCTTTGCTCCAAGGCACATTTTAATGATTTGCGCATTTATTATTATTATTGTATATGAAAACAAAAGTGTGTAATTGCCACAGGATTCCCAATACCCTAAACTATCAAGAAAATAAATAAGGAATATTTTATCGATGTCCATGACATATATAATATTTACTTTCTACATAGTTGGCCCCAAAAATACTAACGAAATGTCGAAACCTTGATATAAAATAGGTGAGAGTCACTTAATCGAAAATATTCAACTACAAGATCCCAATTTAATTCAAACCCAATTCCGTATTTACACCTAGAGCACCTCCTTATGTGATGCGGTTTTATTATGCGAGTTCATACACTATAGTAACAACATTCGTACAGCCCCTAAAGCTATTGCTGCAAAAGTAAACAAACTCAGGAAGAATAATATTAAAGCTATTACAAACAAATCAACTAAAAACAAGAAAGAAATTTAAAGTCGAGTGTGCTCGACTGAGAGATACCCGCTGCCCATTTTGAATAAGACCAAGACAGTGCGGTATTAAAATATACCAAATTCATATACTCCAAAATTAAAAAATATTCCAAATGCTTTATTTTATATATTGATATAGTACATTAAAAATACACCAGATTGTCAGCCAAAGCAGCTACACAAAAGTATTTCTTGAGTAACTTTTACAATTTTCATCTAATCGCATCCAAATTTTCAGGAGTCATAAATATTATGGTTTTTATTGTGTGTCCGTATCACTTTAGCTTTAAAATTACACTTGTTATTCAATATTTTCAATTTGCGAGGGCGGAAATGGACGTGGCAAAAATTTGAGACTGTCCGTATGTATGATAGACAGACTGACGACATTGCTATATCGTTTTCTCTGTTGACGCTGATCAAGAATATATATACTTTATGGGGTCAGAGATGACTCCCTCTGTCTGTTATATACATTCACTACAGGCATGAAGTTATAATACCATTCTGCCATATGGGTACGAAGTATACAAAGGTAAAAAAAATATTAATTTGTGTGCAATAATCAACTGACTTTCATTGATATCGCACTTTCTTCAATAAAGCTAAAATAAATTCTTAAGTATATTTTAGTATTTTTGCAGTGTATGAACTTCGTACATACTATATATTAAGAATAATATCGCACTGTTTTGCTAATATTCAAAATTATCCCACAGTCAGGATACGAACGCTCTTTTGAATTATTTCTTACACACAGCCGACTATGACATGATGCGGTAGAACGTTATATTTTCTGAAATAAACTACATGGACATACTATATTCGCAAAGTAGTATATAATTTCGTGTTTCTGATGCTGACTATTAGATTTACCCACTTAGACATACAGTCTAAAAATTTGTAATTCTTAGGATCGAATATTATCGTTTCTGCCTGTTAAATTAACTTCGCAGGCTGATACAGGCGGATACATATATATATATATGTATATGTAACATATACCTGGTCCCAATAGGGAAGAAGGATATGACAACAATGTGCTGAATGAAAATGATTGATACACGCAAATCGTGTCATCTGTAATCAATAATACAGAATTATGCTTTAAATCTTGGACACATCCGTTTTAACTTTTAGAGTGCTTTAATGTATGCATATTATTAAACCAAAGTAAACTAAACTATAGCGTATTTAGATATACTTTTTTATAAAAAGGCTTTCACATTGGGTATCAGGTATATTATTTAGAATTTGAACATTTGCCTACGAGCACGTTTATGAAATACTTTAAATAATTATGTAAGTGAAATAAAATTCATTTAAATTCATAAATTTTCACAAAAACAACTGTGTTTGGTAACGTTCTAACGGTGATTGTTACAACTATTTACTAGTAGGCTCACATTCAAGCAGCCGTACACTATACAGTCGATACAGCGTGACTAACTCTGTTGAACTAAACGACGCAATGATACATATTAAAATAAATAATGCATAATCAATGAACTAAGCTTAATTTGTCGTTTCAGCGGGGGACAGAATGTGCGGTTGGCAATCAACCGGATGAAGTCACACGACAACGGCCATGTAGTAATAATTTACATTGCGAACTATTGATTTTAAGGCATCGGCTTGGACATGGCCAGATAAGTTGACACATGTCTGTCAAAATCTAGTAGAACAACAAAGAAATTGGGAAGAACCAAGATAGCGAGAACGAGAAACAAAGACAGAGAGAGAGAGAGAGAGAGAGACAAATGGCAAGTGACAAGCAACGCACTGACAAATACCCTTCGACATTTTGAGCAATTTATGGTTAGTACTTGGCACGCTGATTGCTGACCGTCTCGACATGACCAAGGCCAAAGGGCTTACATTGGACTTGGATATTCTTTTGTACACATGTGTGTGTGTGTTTGTTTGTTCCACTTTTTCAGAGGTCTTGCGAACTGCTGCTGTTGGTGTTGCTGTTGTAGCCACTAGAGGCGAATAAGTATACAGAAAGCAATCTCCAGCTTATTAGAACTGTTGTCTGTATTTGAGGCATGGTTACATTCGAATACATAGGCAAACATTGTTGATAAAAAAAAAAAAAAAAACAACAACAATAAAAGAAAAACTCAATTCTCAATACTAGCAGTAGCGAGCAAATGAATAAATGATGATGCCTTCGGAAATGATAAATCGATTGAAGACTTATTGCACATCTACAGCCAGTACTTGTATTGCTAGCTTCAGCACAAGAAGCATTAAAACATTTATTTTTAAATGTGGCTTTACCTTTGGAGAGATGGGTGGATAAAACGGTGGCAGTTCATGACAATTTGGACACCAGCTGGCCATGCTAAGTGTTCAGTTTCAGTTTCAGTTTTCAGTATCAGTTTCAAGTAGTGCAAGTACTATGTTTCTGTTTTGGTATATTTCTTTTCGAGTTGCCCTTAAAATAACAACCGTAATCAATATTTTTGGGTCCGTGTTCATATTTACTTCTTGAAAATTGTGTGTGAACCACAAGACGGGAAAGTAGTCTTATCTTGATGTACTATATACGTTGAATGTATGAAGATAATATGTAAGGGGAATATAAAATGGGGTCAGTTAACCTCACTTAGGAATATAGACTTACTCACCTAGTACAGGCTAAACCACCGAGGCACGGCTCCAGGGCTGCCAACATTCACACGCTCAAATCGCACATCAAAGTGTAGACGATTTGTTGTAGAATTATTGCAGTTAATATTTATTGCTAATTATTATTTATTTATGGAAATTCTATTGATATTTTTTTTACACCTCCGTTCTTTGCGATTGTAATACAATTTTTATCCGTGCTTCCTTTCTTTCTTATTTCACCGTATACAACTTATCATATTTTTATGTTCATTAATAAATTTTGTATTTTTGTTGCAATTTGTTATTTATGTCTCTTTAGCATTCCGTTTTAAAAAACATTGTGCGTTTCTTGATTAGAATTGATTTTGATCAATAAATTTGCATTGAAAACGATGCTAACACTTTTCTTGCTTACTTATACGCAAATTCCTTTAAAATGTTTAATGTTTATTCACTTGCGTAAAATAAATAAAATTTGAAAAGTTATTATATATTGCTATTACAAAATGTTGCCCTATTAATTTCCTGTTGCCCACGACAACTAAAAGTATAGTAAGTAATTTAACAACGGCAGTGAGAAGGACAATATGAATAGTAAATAAATAAATAAAGACGCGAAGCAAATGCAAAGCAAAATCAGCAGCTGAGCGTCGACTTTTTGCAACGTGCTCTCATTACTGACAAGCTTATTCGGTGTCGTACTTTCTCTCTTGTGAACTTTCCCACACACATTCATTCTCACTCTCACTCGCAATATTGACGCAGGCGCTTTAGAAGTAGTCCGAATACTCGTTTATGCATATGTTATATTTTATCTTTCAATTTTAAAGGCACACTGAAATGTATGTTAAGGATCCGCACTGTATTATGTTAAGCAAACGCACTTTATAAAATTCAATATCATCTATTAGTGCGATTTGTGATGTCTATTATTATAGGAGTGAATTTATTGTAAACACAAATTGTTATCAACTGTAGTGTGTGGCTATACCGAAAGACTGATAAAGCGGCAAAGGCACCCATCCCATTTACATTTACATATGTCAGCAGCAGGGCAATGGACGTGCAAGAAACGAATTCGAATCGCGCGCATGAAGCATGTACGAGGCAATGAACGCTTTCATGAGCTGATGCAGCCTATGTTTGAAAGGGAAACACACTGCCCTACTTTTTAGTTTCGTATCCCCAACACACAGTCACACACACACACACACACACACACAAACTTACATACGTAGAGGTATACAAATACACTTCCTTAGGACATGATGGACACACTCACAGACAATTCACTGATGTAGACTTAATTCTCACTGTTTTAATCACAGGATATATAAATACGTACTCTTCAGTCAATATTATTTGAACAGGAACTTACTAGAAATTAATTATTGTATTCATTTTCTCTTTTAAATTTGGCAGTGTTGCCAGTACCAATATGTAAACATACTGGCTGACTCGCCAAGCGCGCATTGAACTCTTATGAGCTTAATTTCTTTGTAGGTATCTGATGCCCGACATTGCAATATACACACGCACACGGTCACGACTCACACACTCATGCAGATGTCTAGCATATATAAAACTGACTGACACACATATACAACGACAAACGCGGTCGACGTAAGCCAACACGAAGGACCAAGAGAGGAAAACAACAAAAATTACATTGACGATGACGACGGCTGTGGCGATAGCGATGACGATGTCAACGAAGTGTATGAAGCTATAGTAGAGATCAAGAGTAGGGAGCTTAGCTCACTCGGCAACAGAAATAGCAATAGCAAAGGCAATAGCAGTTGTAGTAGCAAAGTAGCAATAACAACTGTAAACGATACAACTATATCTTCGGCTGCCCATCGACTTTAACATCGTGTCCTTTCGCTTGGCTTTGTCGTTTTGCTTGCTCGTCGTCACCGACATTCAGAACATTTGAGCGCTCGTTTTGTGAGATTCAACCTGAAAGTAGTGCAGTGGGTATGTACCATTGTGTCTGTACATGTATGTGGGAGCGTATATATGTAAGTGTCCAATGGATGTTCTTTTTCCTGCGCTAAAGTCGGGCTGGCTCCTTATATACATATGTACATATGGAAAATTTAATTTGCAGCATAGTCTGAACACAAAATTTTGTTAAATATATAATCGTTTTGTTGTTTTCACAGTCACCGTTGGATATATATTGTTATATTTTATATCAGATTTTCTTTATTGATTATATTTCACATTATATTCGATTTTCGATTACGCGCAAACACACATATCTTTCATTCTTTCGTTACATTTTAATTAAATTTTCTCTATACAAATATGTATATACATATGTAGCACACCAAATACTCATTTTTCATCTTCCTGTTTTTTTTTTTTTTTTTTTTTTTTTTGGTTTCACTTACAAACTAGAAACGAATACAGAATTTATATCGCCTATGTATCAATCAACAACATTTTTGCTACAAAACAATAATTATTCACGTATTCAATATGAATTCAACATCTTGCTAGCGATTCTTTTTTTATTGACTACGCAGTTAGAAAATTTTTCACTTTCACGAGGTATAACATGTATGTACATCTATATATATTTTTAAGGAACTTTTTTTTACTTTTCATACAGGCACACGACGCGAGTAGTCAAAGGAACCAACCTTCCTCGTCAGCAGCGCATACAATTCTGCGCGTTGCGAAATCGGTCGAATCGTAGCACCATGCAGCTCAGGCTCGCCGTTGAGCTTTTTCGGAGTGCTGGGGGCCTGACATGGGAGCCAGAGCTTAAAACTGGCGCCAAAATGCTTGGCGAATATAAGTATGTGCATGCATGCAATTGAAAGCATGTGCTTTGAAATCTGAACGTTGCGTCCACGTAGCGTATGCTTAATATTTATGCTTCGATAAGCTAAAACCTTTACACATCTAAAACGAGAAAAACTTTATTTCAATTTAACTTTGAATGAAGAACCTTAAAATATAAATACTATGTGGACATTCTTAAATAAAAAGGGAAATAAAACAATATGTAGGTACTAAATACATATGTATATGTATATACAAAGTTTCTGTCCTTATTACGTATGCTGGATATTTAAGCAAAAAATTAAACTCAAATAATAATCATTATGTTATTATTATTATATTATTCAATAATTATTATTGCTTTAGGAATGTTTTCGTTTATTTCAGTCAGAAGACCGCAAGCTTTATAATATAACTAATTTAATTAATTTAAACGTATTGTATTTTTTTTTTAATATTTTGCCGTACACACCTGACGCATTTAAATAGAATACCATATAGTTATATGGTAATGAGTCACATTGAGGACCAAAACACCATTAAATAAAACTCAAAGCAGAAATACCATTGACCACTTAACGGGTAATCCGCTTACAGTACATTTTTTTAACTATGCATTATGTATACGGCAATTAACCTATAATTGTACCTACCTTTAGTAATTATTTCAAATCCCCAATGGTTTCAAATTAATGGCAATGGTGAGACAATGAGTTTAACAATCGGAATCGTGCGGAATCGAAAGTCAATAGTGGATGCCCTTCGAAATTTGGAATATCACATTTAAAATGAAGAAAATTTCCAAAGCAATCTCCAAGACAAAATGCTTTTTAAACTATATTTAGATCTAGTACATCCGCTTCAATGATGCAATTCTATGACACAAGTGCATACACCAAAACTGCATCACACAATTAACTGTTTAGGGGTGAAAAGTAAACAAACTCAGCCAGGAAGAAGAAGCATATAAAAAGCAAAAGAAACAAATCAACAAAAAAGAACCATTTAATAAATTATGCGCCACTAAAGGCATTCAAAAAGTAGAAGTGCATACATATATATTTATTTATTATTCATTGTCTACTTCTTTCTGTTTTACATTATAATAAGCAACTCACTCTCCAAATTTCTTATTTCTATACAAAGTGGCCGAATTGATCCTTTTCGCGGTTTTTTTTTTTTAATATTTTGTATTATATTTATCGAAATAGTGCGATATCGATGGAAATCAGATGGCTATTTCACTTGCAAATTTTGGCGCCTTAAGATTATTTCAAATTGTTTGTTGCAAATCTTAAAAAAAAAAAGTAAAAAAAATGAAAGGAAATAGACCGAGAATGTTTAATAAAAATCGACAAAACGATCAATTTGGCAACTTTGTATAGAAATATGATCGTTACAGGTCGAAGTAGAGGCATTTGACGAATTCTAAATAAAACCTATGTATGTATACTTGTGCCGTATAATTTACTGAATTGTCATTTTTTCGGTTGGTTTGTTTCTATTGCTTTTGTTATTCTTCTTCTTCCTGTCTGAGTATGTTTACTTTTCACCCCTAAACAGCTGTTCGCGTGATGCAGTCTTGGTGTAAGCACTTGCATCAAAAGCAGATTGAAGCAGATTCACTAGGTCAAAATAGAATATAATCAGCCGATTTCCGTTGATATCGAAATAAATATATAATATATATAAATATATACTAAAAAAAATTATTTTCGCATCATTGATCATGCGACCCATTAGCCATCCCTTTCTTACACACAGTCACGTATGGAACGATGCGGGGTAAGGTTCTACTTATAGGAAATTTTCAGTAACTTTCGAAACTTGGTATTTATCAACATTAAAACAAATGTTCCAACTTGGTTTAAAAAAAATTATCGAAGGGACTAATATTTTTAATAATTAATAATTTGTTATTACTTTGATACCTAACTTAAGAAATCGATACATCGATTGTGGCATCGATACGTGTCCGCCACTAGCTAGTAGCTGTTAAGTTCATCTGTTAATTCCTTAGGCGACCCTGGCAACAATTAGTTTTGTTGTCGCGCACGTAATATCAACATATAAGTTTCACGATGAAAACAGCCGTTCTTGGTGGCGGTATCAGTGGCTTATCAGCCGGATATTATATACTACGCAGATTTGGCAAACCATTCACAATTTACGAGGCCTCGCCGCGAGTCGGTGGATGGATTCGGTCAGAATGGCATAAGAACCAGGGATTTTTTTTCGAATCCGGACCACGGACCATACGGCCCAAAGGATTGCCGGGTGCCAATACATTGGAGCTGGTGGAGGAGCTGCAACTGCCAATTAAACCTATACCCAGCAGTCATGCGTCTGCCAGGAATCGAATGCTTTATGCCAAGAATCAGATCTGTATGCTGCCAAACAGTCCAAAGGGCTTAGTTAGCGTCGTGCCTCCGTTTTCGAAGCCACTGTACAGAGCACTCATCCACGACTTAACCACAGCCGACAGTGTAGTGGCCAAAAACCAGGATGAGTCCATTTACAGCTTCGTGCAAAGAAGATTTGGTAAAGAGATAGCCGACTATGCTATTAGTCCAATGATTTGTGGTATTTGTGCTGGCGACGCACGGGAGATAAGTGTACGATTCCTCATGGAATCCATTTTCGAGCACGAACAAAAGTATGGCGGCGTTCTAAAGGGTCTTTTGTACTCGCGCTTCAATGATAAATATAATGCTCTAAAAGACAAAATTCAAGTCGAGTCCAACTTATACAAACGAGCTTGCAAAGAGAAGTGGGCCATGTATAGTCTGGAGGATGGTCTGGAACAACTGCCGCGCAGCCTACGCAAGTATCTGACAGAGCGCAATGTGAATGTCCAGTTAAACAGCAAATGTCATAATCTGCGCTTCAATGGTGCTGACAAAGCAGTAATGAGCTTCAAAAATACAGATGTGCCAGTTTCGCATGTGGTCAGCTCACTGCCCGCTTACCAATTGGCGCAGCTGACGAAAGCGCAGCATCCATCGCTGTCGGCTCAACTATTGAGCATTCCTTACGTAGATGTCGTCGTAGTCAACTTACAGTACGACAATGATCAATTGTTGAAGCACAATGGGTTTGGTCTACTGGTGCCGCCGGTGGAGAATTTGCCTGTGTTGGGCATAATATTCGACAGCTGCTGCTTCGACATGGCTGGAAACACGGTGATCACCGTAATGATGGGTGGGCACTGGTTCGATAAATGGTTTGGACAGCAACCGCCTCCAAGCCAGAAGGAACTGCGGGACGTGGCGCAGCAGCAAGTGCGCCGCATACTGGGCATTATGGAGGATCCAAAGTTCAGTCGGGTGCACACCTTGCACAAGTGCATTCCTCAGTATACCGTGGGTCACAAGCGACGCGTGCAGGGCATCAGGGAATACATTAAAAGCTATAAGCTGCCATTGTCGCTGTGTGGAGCAGCATACGATGGCGTAGGCATCAACGATGTTATTTTGTCTGCGCGCAATCAAGTGGATAACTTGCTGGAAATCTAAAAGTAAATTAGTGGTTACAGGCTTAAGGCTTATAAGCAATCTACGTGTATATCTGACTGGTGAATTGTCCAAGCGCCGACCGGCAATACGAGCAATGAAGATACAATTTTTTTTAGTTTACGAGACTTAAGGCCGGATTCCAACTCTTACAAATTTTAAATTATAATTAGTCCGAGAACAAAACGTTCAGCGTATATTTCTTCTTTAAGCTCAATTAAGACATAAACCGAGGGCTTTGGCGCTACAGGTAAACTTGTCGCGTTTAATCATAATTTTAGCAAACTGGCTAATTATTTTTATATACAATAATGTATTTCTAAATCATTCATTTACCAAATCCACCCAGACAGGGAGGACTCTTCTCCGGTTCATGATCGGGCTGCCATTGCTTTGGTGTCTTTGCCTCGATGGACAGAGCGTGCATAAACTCGAATCCCGCTGCCTCAAGCGCTTTCTTTATTGTATCATTAACTAATCTATGGCGCTGCAAAAAATTGGATTTGCAAATTACTACATTAAGACTCATTTAGAAAGCTCACCTTGATCAGCGTCAAATCGTTAAATTTGTCGGACACAACAAGTACTCGAAAATGAGATTCGGCCTGCTTCGGAGTGTTATGCATTGGCGATTCATTTGAAACGTCTAAAAACAGAGGCTTCAACTCTGTTGTTAATGCTTTCCTCATGGCCGTCTCTATGGGTGGATACTGCTGTTTTTCCTGTGACATTTTTGCTATCGAATATTTGCTAATTGATGTGCCGCTTCTTCCAGAAACTCTAGCCAAATGACGAAAACTAACACCAAACATATTTTTCCAAATATCTGCTCTCAGCTCTCAATTACATAAACAAAGTGACAGCCGGCTCTGAAGTGGTATCGATTATCGACCATTATTTCCGTCATCGATACTCAAATTTTAAGATAGCATATCGATAAAAATTCAAACCGAATAGATTACATTCTATTTGCACGAAGTACATCTGCTTCAATGATGAAGTGTTCACACAAAAACTGCATCACTCGAACAGCTGTGAAAATGTAAACAAACTCAGGCAGGAAGAAGTAAAATAATAAAAGCAATACAAACAAATCAACCAAAAAAAAGCAATTTATTAAATTGTGTGCCACTTAGGGCATTAAAAAGTAAAAGTATATTTACATTTTATTTAGGATTCATTAATTGACTACTAATTTACGTTTAACATCATAATAAGCAACTCGGTCTGCAACTATCATATTTCTATACAAAGTGTCCAAATTGATCTTGACGGTTTTCCTTTCTTTTTTTCAACTTTGCTTTTTATATTTTGAAGAATTTCAAAATAATTTGAAATAATTTTAAGCCGCCAAAATTTGCAAGTTAAATAACCAGCTGATTGGCATCGATATCGCACTTATAAGATAAATATACCCAAATACTAGCCAAAATACATTTTTAAAATCATTGCTGATTCAGCAATGCTGAATGATCAGCGATGCAGCTCCATTAGCCATCTTTCTCTTACACACAGAGCTTATGAAATGATGCGGCGGAAGATTCTCCTTAACGGAAATTGCTATGATGCAGCTTAGTCTAAACAGCATATAAGAGAAGTATTAAATGTATTTAAACCGTGGATTTAATGTAATGTTTTCACTTAAAATATATGTTTTCTATTTATTTTATTTTTTTTATATATTTAAAATTGTAATTTGACTGTGCAGTACTGGACTCTAAGTATTAACTCTAAATACATTAGCTCAGTTAGCATTATTATTTATAATTTTTGTTTTACCAAATCGGATTTTCAATAAAATCTAAAGAACCCAAAAATGTATTTTTAATAGTTTTTAACCATGTATTTTCACAAATGACCTGCTCAGTTTAGACACAATATTGTGAATTGTTAGCGTTCGTGGATGACATTACTATGTTCCTACAATAACAAGGCCATTCGTCATCAAGTTGCGAAGAGGTCTTGGGATTTTTCAGTCATATTGCATATTGAACTTTTTTAATTTAATTTGCCCTAAATATTTTGTTATGGGTTTCTAGAGTTAATCTTTATTCAGCTCCACTCTGACTGTACGGCAATAACATCGATAGATTTACTGGTATTGATTATTTTCAAGACCCATCATGAGCTTCTGATTTATTTTGTAATAAAACGTTTATGGTATAATTTTATCCAACAGAGTAATACAAACTTACTGATTTTAAATATTTAATGCAATAGGCTTTTGTGCGAAAAAGCTGTAAGAGAACATGTTTTTAATAGAAAAATAGTATGTCTAGAACAATTAAACAGCAGTTGGGGAGAGTACAGCGTGCGTCTTGTATCTTTACATTCCTTAATAGGAATTCGCTGATCACACTAATAATCAACCAGCTTCTTTAGCTTAGGAGGTGCAGATATAACCACCCGTCCTCGATTCCCTCCACCACTAAAGCTACTTCCATGTGGATGAGGTTCTTTCTCTCGACTGGCGTAGGAGCGATCGTACTGCTGTTGTCTATATCGTTCCCGTTCGCGCATCCTCTCCATGCTTCGTTCACGTATTCGACGTCGCCGTGATTGAGATTGACTGCGCCGGCTTCGGGAGGGTCTTCGATCTCGGCTTCCGCTTCGTCGCCGACTATGTGATCGTCTTTTTCGTTCGATCCGACTAGCGCTACGTCTACTGCGCGAACGCGAGCATTGTCTTCGATTACGGCTTCGGCTGCGAGATCTCCGTTTTCGTTGCGCTCGATTTGTGCTGCTGCGGGAACGTGATCGCTGGTTCCGATTCCGACTATGACTCTGATTGAGACTGGGACTTACACTGCGACTGTGACTGTGACTACGTAATCTACTACGATGCAGGGATGATGTGGCTAGGCGACTTGGTACCTCCGAGCCTCCAGACTCTCCCTCACTATCTGAAAGTTTGCCGCTGGAGGGAGTTCCATACTTATGTCGCAGTTCACGGCGCCTGTGAATAAAGAGATGTGAGAGGGCCGAAAAAAGCAAAACACGAAACAGCAACTAAGCCACTCACAACTGATTACTCACCTGCGCCTCAACTTTAGGGCTAATTCTCGCATCTCATCCTCACGCTCCTGCTGCAGCTGTCGCTCCCGTTCTGTTTTTTCAATCTCTGCCCTTTTATCAGCCTTATCTGCAAAATAAGAATGAATTTTAGTCACAGCTCATCGTGTACATGTTTTTTCTTGTATTTTTGAACTCCACACTACACTTCTCGCTGGCTTACATTGCCTGTTAAGCAGATTTTGCATCTTGCGCTTGAGACGCTCTCGTAGATTGGGTCTTCCGGAAACAGCTAATGAGCCAGATCCCTGTAAAAGTTACTTGTTTATTATTTAGTTATCAAGAATTCCAAAAGTGTAGGTGGTGTTGGAGTCAGTTTTTTTTTTAATAGTCGAAAGTGTCATAGCGTAAAAATTAAAAAAAATAAATTGACATCTCGAAAATTCGATATAAGATAATTATTGAAAGATGCTCAACTACAAGTTACCCTGTGTTCGTCATGAATATGTCAGTTTGCTTTTTTCTTGTCCTTTTTTCGATTCTTTAATTTCAATATTTAATGAAATGTCGTTGGTAAATTGAATGTATATGTTCATTGTAATTTGTCAAACTATCTCTGAACTATTTTAAAAATGCATATACTATTTATCTTATTGATGAATCTAACTATCACATAATGGTTGTAAAATTGTCCAGGATAAGTCAACCGTTATTTTAATAGCCATTGGAGGATATTGAGTGATTCACATTATTTCGACAATTAAGAGGCATGAAATTTTGTGGTGTACTCCAGTTAATTGAGGCAATGAGACACTTTGGCTTTGCTTACTGACTTTGGTTTCGGTAGCAGAACTATATTTGCCTGTTTGATTACCCGTGCTGGATGACAACGGCTGCGAACGCTCCGAACTGGAAAATACAATAAATTAATTTGTCAGTCAAATCAATCGCAATGCAAAACTTAGCGAGGGATAATCAAAAATAGCTTTCTCTGCTTTGCTGGTCCTCAACTTTACCACAAGGCTGTTGCCTTCACTTACGCAGTATCCAAGTCCAACTCGTCGGAGTCATCATGATCTCGATCTCGGTTGCGCAATAGAGATTTGCTTGAGTGTTGTTGTTGCTTGACAGTCGACGCCTCAGCATCCTCGGCACCGCTTGCCTCGCTGCTTTCGGCCGACGAAGATGATGTGTCGTTACCGCGCTTGCGTCCATAGTATCGTTTAAGTGGAGGAGGAGGTGGCTCCGTAACTGCTGGCTGTTGCACATCTGCAAATACAGCTTTCTGACTATTTGATGTCGTTGTCATATTGAGGACTCTAGTTGGCAGCGGATAGCTGATCATAGGCACTGTTGATGCTGATGCTAATGATGATAGTGATTGGTTAATTGCTTTTTGATGCAACTGCAGTTGTTCCTGCCTAATTGGCAGCGAAGGCGCAGCAGCAGCCGAAACTGTAGCTGTAGCCGTTGATGTCAACGTCGTCGTGGTTATGGTACTAAGGCATATTGTTTTTTGGGCGGCAGGCGACGTTGCAATTTGCTTAGCATTCAATTGTGCGCGATACCGTCGGCTGGAACAAGAACGCGAGCACGAACGTGTGCGAGACCGGGAATGGGAGCGAGAACGGGTTCGTCGCCTTCGATTCGCTGCATAAGAGCTAGCGCTCGAGCTACGCGAGGAATAAGAATAGCGCTTTCGCGATCTTTTATAACTGGGACTACGTGAGGCGTATCGTTGACGGGAACTCGAGCGTGTGCGCGATCGAGAGTGTGAACGAGAACGTGAACGGGAACGGGAATGGGATCGTAATTTGGCGTAGTATCGAGATCTTCGCCGGCTGCGAGTGCGACTGCGGCTGCGACGATGGTAGCTACGACGTTGATTTGGACGTCGATCTCGAGTGGGACTGCGCGATTTACTTTGCGAAGAGCGTCGATTGCGTCCACTGCGTTTTGCAGTGTCGTTCATTAACTTCAGTTTGTCCAAGTTGTCTTTGACCTTCTGTGCATAGGACACAGAAGCAGCTGCTCCAACATTGCTGGCATTGATGCACGATTCACCCAACGTCTGGCCGGGCTTGGTTAGATTGATAGTGATCTTCGAATGCGGCTGCATCTCGTCCTCTCCCCCGAATGAGGTTATATACGTGATCTTTTCACCACCACCTTCAGCTGGCGATGGTGAACGCGACTCCGAGTCTTCATCCTTGGCCTTATTCTTGCCTTGATCCTCTTTGGCCGCATAACTCGGTGGACTAAAAGGTCGATTGGCAATGCGACGTTCCTTTTGCGCTCGCCGCTCCCGCCGCGATTTCCGACCACTCAACAGCATCTTCTCCTGTTCCTCCTCGCGAGCGATGCGCAGCGCGTCCGCTTCATCGGCATCTTTGGTGAGATGCGAGAAGAAATCGTTGCTTTTCATGCCATAGTTGCGACCACAGGCGTTCAGCTCGTGCGCTTGCGCCGTGTCAAGTTTGCTAATATCTATAGACACATCCATATCTATGTCTGAGTCCGATTCATCTGAATTCTCTCCTAGTTTTTCTCCAGCCGCAACGCTACCTATAGTGGTGACAGCGCCACTTGTGGCTGCCACTGCAGCAGCTCCAGCTGCTGTGCCAAAGGGCTGCGGACCAATGGCAACTGTGGCTACCGCATCACTTACATCGTCGTAGGAGTAACCTATAGTGGCGCCACCACCGCTGCTACTACTCTTTTGTTTCTTCTTGTTCAAATTGCGCTCAGTCTCAAGTTGGGCGTTGGCGCCAAACTGCTCCTCTAGATACAATTGATGAAGGAACTTGTCCTCGCTAACATTAAGGAAATCGTTCTGGGCCAGGATCCGATAGCGTTCATAGTTCAATTGACGCTCCTCGGCCGTTAAACATGCATCAGCCTCTGCGTCTGCATTGCCACCCCCTTTGACAACAGGTGCAATATAGTCGAGATGGGCGCGCACATCAAAGCGATCGATGAGATTATCCTGCTGTCCCTGCCAAGGAACACTGCAAAGTCACAGAGAATTTATTAGTTTTCTTCAATTACAATTATAATGTATGGTCAGTTTATTATTTGTGCATTCAATATCACTTGCATGATTGCATCGCCATCCCCGGCGGCCGCCACAGCTGGATCAAGATAGATTTTGCTTCGCCGGCCATGCAGTTGCAGGAATTGTGTTGGATCGGCTTGGATCTTATCATAGAAGTATTGGCGACGCTCGGCACGCTTTCGATAGTCGACGATGAGGCCGCGAATGCGTCGTTCCTGCTTGCGAGCCTCGTGCCACATAATTATCCATGAAAAATTAAAACCACCAAATGCGAAGATATTTTTTCACAGTAACAGAAACCGAAACAGCAAGAGAAACTGAAACAGAGTCACACACGTTGGGCCGGCAAAGTTAATCTGTTTTTCAATAGCTCGGCTCGTTTCCATTTCGTCTCTATGACATGAAGTCAGTGTTGAGAAACGCACTGAAACGACGCCCTGAACCGGAACTGGTTGGGTTTGATTGTTCACGTACGTTTGGTTGCGCGGCATACCAAAAACTAATTGGGGTTAATTAAGTGAACAGGATAGGGTTGCATGTATATTTTTTGTTTATGAAAATGACTAAAAATTGTATATATATATAAATTTAAAAGCCGGTCTTACGAAGCGATGTTGACAGGCATTTCTACGCATGCGCTGTTTCACAGTGGGGTTGGGGTGGAAACGGAAATAAAGAGGATAGTAAATAAGAGGCAAAACTGGAATGAGCCACAACAAAACGATTGTAAGTTGCCGCCGTCTTCACACAAATGTAAAAATATACATATAGCATAACTAAAACAGGATAACAATAAAACAGTTAAAGGTGGAACTAGCGCAACCAGTTTGCCGAATCCAGTTTATCATCTAATGTCTGGTAGACGTTATTATCTCGGAGCAGAGCAACGTGCACAATTAAATACCTCCGGCGACGACGATAAGAGCTGTCATGATGATGAGCCCTTATATTCTTACGACGGCAACAACAACAACAGCAACAACACAGTGAGCAATGTGAATGACCCGGAACCGGACGCTGACAAGGACGACGACTCGGAGTTGCAAGACGTACCATACTCGTCCAGCAGCATTGATCGCAGTTCAATCGGCTCCATTCCCTGGGCAGATGATGCCATCAAGAAGAATAAACTCGATTGGGAGCGGGTCGACCGAATGCTTAGTGGGGAGGAGATTCTTCCGGAACAGCAGGAGGTTGAATTGCGTCATGAGATTGCCGATTGGCAAAGAAAATTCCCAAGCTTACTGGCACGCAAAGCGAAGCCTTTGAAGCAACATAGTTTCGACAATTGCCGTCATAATACCGCATTGCTGCCAGATGATGCCGGCGATATAGATTCCATATCAGATCTTAGCCTAAGCTCGCTTGATGAGTTCGATGAGAAAAATGGGCATGGGGTTGTGGATGAGGATGGCGATGACGATGATGATGATGATGGATTGCTGACACCAACCGTCGAACGGCAGCAGGCATCATCTTCAACTACTCGAAATCGGACCTATGTACGACCTGATCAGCAGAATCTTGTATCGATGCTCGACAGGGATTTGCGGATCACATCTGTGGCCCTCAATTTGCGAAAGCGTCACGAACACTTTGAACACCAGCAGCCTGCAACGCAGGCTTCCACAATGCCTCAATCAGCAACAGTGTCTCGCTTCCGATCTCGCATTCGAATGCCCCCCATTCTTAATGTTTTGGATTCGAATCGGCGCTTTCGCGGTCTTTTGAAAAACCAGAGCTTTGTGCAATTGACGCAGGTGCAGGTACAAAAACAGTTGCAGCCAAAATCGGCGGCTTGGACGTATGCGAGCAACGCTGGGCGACGGCAACAAGCTGGCGTTCGATCGGCTTGGAATATGCCTATGGCAGCTAGCCGATTCCTAAATAATAAGCATAGCATTGTGCTCCCATCGCTAAACCGTCAAAAGGATTTTACTCCAACAGCAACAACATCTAGTCAAAGCATTGCTAGCAGCAACAACAGTTCTTTGTTGGGCTCATCACTCTACGCCACAGAGCACAATATCCAGCATCCGCATTTGCATCATCTTGGAAAGACCTTGGTCACGACCAGTGCAAATACTCCTTCAACAGGTCGCTCCATATCCGCGGCAATTCATCATCCGCGCTCGGAGTTTTCTACCAGTAGTGCCTTTTATATACCGTATAGTGCCTCAAAATTCAAAGCCTTTAAGTAGCCAAAACTCAACTTGTATACAAAAAAAAAAAAAAAACAGCAATAAAGTTTAACCTAAACTAAACAATTTTCGATTGTAATGTACTATATCAATCTACTATGTCACTAGTCAACAGCCAACAGTCTGATAACCTACAGAACGCAATTTCCAAGCACACGTTTAAAAAATTAATTAATTGTTTAATGTTTTTTATTTCGCAACATATTTTTACAGACATGAATTGTTCTATCCCATTTTCAGTGTAGCATATAGTGTAGCATATACCCGATATTCACTGTAGATGCATATGACTGGCAGACAAATAATCACGCAAATTGTAATCACAGGCCTATATTGTCGAGACGTAGTCGGCCGTCGTTCTCAGTGAGGTAAAGTGTGTCAGCTAGACATTGCTCAGTAATTAGCTCCTCAACACGATCGTTCATCTGAACAAAGATAGAATGCGAGATTATAATGATATGCTTGATACTTAATTACTTCATTAAATTGCTATTTGCTGCTTACTCCTTTGGCCTTGCGGTCGTTTAATACTGCGGGATATTTGAAGGATGGTCCAAAGTTGACGCTGACTGTGGCGCTCTTGTGTATCGATATGGCTGGAAAATAGCTGCCAGCATAAATGTCTTCAAAGGCAACACCCTGCGAATGGCCATTTTTGAAGAACTCGATGCGACTTCCTTGCAGGATATGAAGATTTTTAAGAGTCTCGGTAATTTTGTCTTTGTCTTCATAATACAAATGCGATTTGAATTTAACAAGTGGCTAGATGATCAAAGTCAAGGAGAAAAAACTGCAATATATGTACATATATAATTAAATAGATGAAATCGACTTACGCGATCCTTAAATGTGTTGGGCAGGTAGTCCATTGAGTGCAGCTCCGGCAGTTCAATAAGCAAGCCCAGTGTATCGCCTTCACCATATGACGCACTGTAGTGCTTCCCCTGGCTCTCGGTGAATCGCGTACCCTTGCGCGATCGCCAAGAGTATCCAAACTTGTCGTAGCCCAGCGGTGCTTGCAAGTTGCCGTATTCTCTGCCCCAACCGATGCGTGTAGCGGCACCTTCTGGCATCTCCTCAATTGTAATCTCATAGTACCAGCGACCACGATTCACAGCTGCAAGTTCAACAGACAATGGCAATGATTCAAGGATGTTTAGATTAAATATCAAGCGTTTACTTACAATGAGTTGCGCGTACCTGTGAGTAGCCACGCTCACCAGTCACCGCAAGGCGATCCTCGCTAATTCTAAGCTGTGGTGCTCGATCGTGCAGCGCCAGGAGAACCACCTGCGGAACCAGGGTGCGATATAACCACCCGGGTATAGGCTTGCCCGCCCAGTCGGAGCTCTCATCGAACTCCTGGCGGAATGGTGCATGTGGATCTGGCTCGGCAAGTATGTAGCGATATCCATCCTTATTAAATGGATGTTCCAGCGGATATCCGTGGGCTGGCAGCTTGACATTTGCTGCGATATCGGAGCTTGGGCGTCCCTTTTTGCCTGTTGGACCTCCAGAATCAGTCCCAGGGAACTTGCGCTTCTGTCTATTATTTTTCGCAAGAGTGGCTGCAAAAATGAATACAACATTATCATTCATATTTATGAATTAAATGTAATTAAAAGAGTGTTTCGCATTGATAATAATATCTATTTTATCAAAATAATATGTTCTATATATAAAGAAATGAATGAATCTAAATCCATGAGAAACACTAAGTGATCCACGATGACGTATCTGCTCTTTTTATACCCGCTACCCATGGGGTAGAAGTGTATAACTTTGTGCCGACAGGAAATGTATGTAACAGGTAGATCTGGATCTGGATCGCAGACTACAAGAGATAGAGCTATAATTTATTTTCGACAGCATTTGCTGTTATTTTTGCCACGCCCACTTTCGCCTCCGCAAATCGACAAAAATCGAACAAGCGTAATTTTAAAGCTAGATTCGCGAATTTTGGTATATACAATAATAACTAACTTTGCGATTCCTGAAAATTTTGTTGCGATCAGATAAAAATTGTCGAAGAAATACATTTGTAAAGGCAAAAACGCCTACTTAGGGTTCTTAGTTACTGTAGCTGACAATCTGGTATTTTTCGCACACCATAGTATGTAGTAGTGTAGTAACATAGTAGTATGTATATAGTATTTTGTGGTATGTATATAGTATTTTTGTGGTATATTATTTTTATGTTGGTATATTTTGAGAAAAAATATCGCGATATTTAGCTTTTATTCAAAATAGGTGGCAGCTATCTCACAGTCGAGCACACTCTTACTTGTTTATAGCTGTAGTTGTAGTTGTCGGTGTAATTGATTTCAACCAGTGTGCCCAGCTTATGTTTTTAATTAGCGATGTTATTGACTTACAGTCCTCCTCGTTGTTAGCCATTGAGGCTGTTGATGTCGACGTCATTAGAAGGACAAGGTATTATATGTATCAGAGTAATATACATACATATATTACATATAAATTGCGTCGTGATTCAGTTAGAATGATAGCACACACAAATGGATTAAATACAAAGTGTTGTTTTATAGAAAATGACTCCACATCAACTAGGACAAGATGCCACACCCACACGATTCAAGCAGTTGAATGTTGTTGATGTTTACTCGATAAATTTATTTGATGTGCTGAGTACTGCAAAACGTAATGATGACGATCAACTTTCGTTTCGATTGTTTGCATTGCAAAAGCAAAGAAAAAACAAAGACAGCAAAGAGAGCAATGCTGAATGTGTGTGTGAGCAGAACGAGAAGCAAACGTCTACCAAAAATAGAGAGCGGCAGTGAGAGAAAAATCACACTTCACGACGAGGAGTATATTTGGAAGACTATGCAAAACAGAATGCGATAAAACTGAATTGCGCCAGTATTAGACTTCGCAATACTTGTCCCAATCAGCATATAAGCTTAATCTCACCCTGTATATATCCATCGTCAGAGAGTCGTAGGGCGCCACTTTTCGTCATGATTTCGTAGTTGGGTTTAATAAGTCGCAGATCTTGATGCACCAATCCGTACATTGCACCGTGCTCTACATGCTCCTCGTAGGTAAAAAGCGTGTTCACATCCTTTACCAAGGATCGATGAACAGTAGAGTACCATGATTGTGTCAGACGGCGCGGCATGGTTGTCATGGCCTCCCAATATTGCTCAATGTACGGTATAATCTCCTTGTCCTTGCTGAACTGAATCTGATGATTACCCTCGCGTTGGGCAGCTTGTTGCATGTTGGCAATGGCACATTGACACATCTGCGATATCGCTGCATCAGAATAAACGATAAAATATCACCTTGCGGATGGATAGATAGATTTACATACTGGCTTGATTTTTGCGAAAGCTTTCTTGACCCGCGCCAGAGCAGTTTTTGCAAACAAATATATAGTTGGTTATGAAGGGAAGTATTCTTCCTTTGCCGAATTGGTGAGTTATGCACGTTTCGTGAATCCAGCGGGAGCACGTTGCGCACAGCAATTCAATAATGTTTAGGTTGCGCTCCTTACCACTGAAGAAAACCAGTTTGTAAATAAATCATAAATCAATCAATAATAACAATATAAGTATATATATGGTTTCGTACCAATAACAAACACCGGCTGCGTTTGGGGTTTCTCTGCTTTCCGAACATAAAATGCCGCCAGCAGACGAGCGTTGTTCCGGCAACTGTGATTTATCGTCCTCCATGCCGAAGTTCAGATCTGAGTTGGCCTCGGTATTTGAATTTGTATCCATTATGCAATCTTCCATCTTCAATATATTTTGTCGACACTTTAATTCACAAAATGTGTAAACAAACAAAAGCTGCAGCAAAATTGGTTTGCCAATGTATCGATGTTGCTACAATCTATGTGTATGACCATAATATGAATTAATAAAAATATACTATTTTGCGTCCTCTTTTTGGCTACTCTATTTTTGGATGTATGTATGTAAAATGCACATTTTGAAATTTTCATTCATTGCAGTGATTGAATTTGGAATAAAAAAAAAAGACATTTGCGTTAACAATTATTTGTTAAAAATAAGGCGGCATGAAATTTTTGACTAGAAATATGAAATCTAGTATTTCGATAGAAAAGGAATTTAATACTCCCCCAAGGGTCACATTGTACCTAATGAATATCGAAAAAAAAACATCGCATGTCACATAGAATATACAATGTCGTACTGCAAACTGATCGACCGCCCACCACACAGTCTGGCCGTCTATCGCTCATCTAGTAGCGATTTTTCTTATCGACAGAAAATATATCTAGAAAATATATCAATTCATAAAAATTTATTAGAATTTAAGTGTAATTTTGGATGCAATGTTAGACAAGTGCGTGTTGTGTGCATGAGAGTGAGTGGCATTGAGTGCACAATATAAATGGAATTGATCGGACGCTTCGAACGACTGAAACGATCGAATAAAAGCCCACCAACAAAATTGCACTTGGCGACGACAACGGCAAACGCTAACGACGGTGAAGGAGAAGGTGGCGGAGGAGAAGGCAACAACGACGGCAAAGCAAAGCAAACTGATCTGAGCAAGTAAAAACGGCGGCAGCGAAAACGACATCGACAACTTTTGGTAGAACCACAATAGAGAAACACTCGAATACAATGTGTGAGATTTGCGCCGATTTCCAAAATCTGTTGGAGCTGTGTAAGTAGTGCAATGAATGCAATAAGTGTCGGCATTTTAAACATATGTGTGCGTGTGTGCATCTTTCCTTGCCCGCACCTTCCCTCACACATATATACCCTATTTATTTTGCAGATGAGGTGCGCGTGGCCAGTTCGGAGCTTAAGTTTCAGCTGTTGCTCAAAAGTGAAATTGAGACAACTTTCAACTACATTCAATCGTGGCCTCAACGCCAGTGCATGTGCTTGTATCGGGATAATAAGAACTATGATCGCTTTAATTTGGTGGTGCAGTCCCTCATCTGTCTGACTGTGCAACATCTGAAGCACATCGATCACCTCATTGACAGCTATAAGCGGCTGACGGCGAGTGCAGCTCAGGTTGTTGCTGAGGCACAGCGTAAGAACTCGTTCGACAAAATCGACAAGGACGCGTCTAATGAAGCAGTGAATGACGTCGAGTACAACAAAAACAGCAAGGAATCTAAGTTTTCGAGCACAACGTTACCATTATCTTCGGCTTCATCATCATCAGACAAGAAAGTTGCACTTGTTGAAGCCAGCGGAGATGATGAGAACCGCGCTTCAGGCGATGGTCCGGGTCCACCTAAAACGCAGCTGCCATCGTCATCATCGCCGACTCCATCTTCAGCACCAGCTCTTCAAACAAGCAGTAGCAGCAGTAAGACGCAATACACTGAAGAGCCATGGATACTTCCCGAGGTGGAGAAACTGCTGGTGCTGGTCTCAAAAGTATTTCTGCTCAACTTTCCACTGTACATTGCCCACAAGCATGGCATTCATTCGCGCTTAGACGACCTTCAAGCGGAGGAAGCTCACCACTTGGCATTAATCTGTGATTTGCACGACAACGATCTTCCCATTTACCTGCTACGCAACGTGAGTCTCTTCTGCAATTCGGGTGGCTTTGGAGCCATGTCCCTGTGCTTTGAGCATCCCGATTTGCCTGTATCAACGGCACACTCGATGACGGCCACGGTATCAAATGTGAAGCTCTGGCTCAACTATCATTGTAATACTCAGCTGTTTGTTCCACTGCGTAGTCGTATTCTGCAATACATGTGTAAGCTGTCCGACCAGAATCTTCGATCAGCTGCCACTCGCGCCATGGCGGATTTTGTTTGGTCTTCGATGCGTGATCCGCTGGACGTGGCTGTCAACTTCGATACTGAGGGTCTCGCACTGGCCTTCAAGTACTTCACATCGACAACTTTAACAATGCGACTAGCGGGTAAGTAAATAATAGAGCTAATTAATTGATCAAGTTGCTTATTTGTGTCAATCTTTTTGATCATTTTAAGGCATGGCCCAGATCAATGCACACATTAATCTGTTTAATGAAATCTGTACGACTGAAACGGTTAACGAAGTGGAACTTTTTGGACAGCGCATTGCCAATTGGCTAACAGAGAATCAAATAGTGCAGCATCTGTTTGGTCCCAACTTGCACGTGGAGATAGTGAAGCAGGCGCATGTACTGCTCAACTTTCTGGCAGTGGAGAATCAAATATCCGAGGAAGATATCAAGCTCATCTGGCAGGCGACGCAGCTGAAGCACTGCTCAAAAACCATATTTGATATTTTGCCGGCATTAGTGAAGAATTTGGCTCCAAGACCCGCCATGCATTTGTATTCATTGCTGTGCCGCATGGATCCCAAGGAGCACACGGAGCAGAGCATTTACATCGCATCCGCATTGACGAAATTGATTTGGACACGCGATTGCTCGCGCACCCAAATGAATTTAATGCAGGATCATTTGCTGGGATCGAATGTGACGGCGTCGAGCTCGGACAGCGGCAGTATAGAAGGCAGCAATACGGAGGATGATCATGTTGGTGCCGACGACAGCAGCATCGCTAGTGGTGGTGGAGGAGGCAGGGGTGGCCAAAAGAGTCCAGTCGATGGAGTAACGCCTTGTAAACAGGCCCGACACAGGCGACACATTTGCGACCCCACAACTGAGAAGATAAAACAATTGAGTGCCGAAGAGATAACCAAGGTGGACATGAAGTAAGTGGCTCTTGATCATTTACAGTTTGTATTAGGACCTACATCTTTCATTTGTTGTATGCCATTAGAAACCATCGCATTGTCAATATCATTGACAACACAAGCAGTGAGGAGGAGATGCAATCACGTGCCGCTCTGGAACTGCAGCTGCATCGCAAAAAATCCAGCATCAAACGACGCCGACCCAAGAATGGAAACAAGCAACAACAGCATCAGTTGCTGCCACACGAGCTCGTTGAAATATGGGATGGCGCCGAAGATGTGCCCAGCAGCGATGACGGCGATGGTGATGGTGAACTACTAGCTGACAGCGACGAGTGCAGCGATAGCGCTGGCCACCAATTGGTTCCCGCAGCGGTCTTAAAGCATTTGCATGGAGAAGGACCCTATATACGGGCAATTGCCGAAACAAACATTAGCGAGCTATTAAGTGGCGCAGAGAATGACGGCAGTTACTCGTCGCCCATGAGCAACAAATCGGAAAAGAATTTGGCTGACTTTGACGACGAAGATGTTTCGCCATGCGAGGAGGAATTAGCGCAGCTTGTCAATTCGCACAGTGGACGTGTAACTGCCTCCAACTGTAGTGGTGTAGCGCCAGCATTTGCTGCAGCAGCCGCAGCTTTGATGGCCGCCCAATCAGCAATGGCTATGCAAAAGTCTGGAGAAACAAATGTAGCCGCAGCCGCAGCTGCTGTGGCCGCCGCTGCTGTGGCCACTGGCAAAGCTCAGCACTCTTTAGCGGCTATGCGACAGCAGGCGAATGCTGCAGTTGCCGCTGCCGCGGCAGCTGTTGCCAAATCAAAATCCGACTCGGATGGCGATCTAATTGAAGTAAGCAATAAGCAACAAAGCTCACCTAAGGCCACCAGCACAGGATCGAGCAACAATCAGCAGCCTACATTCAAGCTCAATGATGTATGTCTGCCTGGAAACACGCTGCTTTGGGATTTACTGCAGGACGATAAAATTGTAAGTACATTACGCAACATATTTTTGGCTTGAGAACTGTCTTTAAACTAAAAAATTTTATTAAACTATTTTATTTAGTGAAGTGTACAGAATAATGTACATATGTTGTCAGTTGTTATATTAATCAAAGTATAAGCATAAGTGTTAATTTAAATAACAGAGATTTTAATGGTGTTCATTTAAAAACCGTTTCTTAGCAAATAGCAGGTTACAAGAAATTATCAGTTAATCAATACTAATAACAAAACAAAATGTATTTGTCTATCTCTTTACCGTATATTTAAAAATCTTCTCACTGCTTAGGGTCAACTTGGCGAGTCCCTGGCACTGGAGGCGGAGAAGGCTCTTGCAACGCTGCTTTGCTTTAGTATGGATCGTCAGCTACGTACAAAGTTTATTGAGGGATGCTTGCAGAACGTGACCAACAATCGCAGTGTAATTGTTAGCTTAAGACTGTTGCCGAAGTTGTTTGCCTCATTCCAACAGTTTCGACCGTCCGACACGCATTCGATGACACTGTGGGCGGAACGCAATCATCGAATGATGCAGTGTTTCTTTAATAACATTCGACACTATGCCAGACGACATGCGGAACTATTGATCAATCAAAATGGGGAGCAACAGCAACTAGGTCTGCAGTTGTACTCACACAAAACGCAGGTTTCAGTAAGATTGCAGTTTCTATCATCGATTTTCTCGTCCGTGGGTTCCCCGAAGAGCTTTCGTCTTACGCTGGAGCAGCTTGATGCGCTGTGGGACTGGCTTGCGCATGATCCTGAATGCTCCGACTGCTATTTTTCCTGGCTGCAAGCTCAAACGAAAGGTGGTGATCAGCATGCGCTTGGCATCGATGCACTGCAGCATTTGTACTTAAGGAAATTACCAGAACTGCGACCAGAAGAATTCTCAATGGTGGCATTGGGCCTGTTCCAGCAACTCTGCAGCTTCGCTCGCATTGCCATGGCCGAGTACGAAAAGCATAGTGACTCGATCGCTGCCAACTCGAATGCAGTAGGCATGTACCATCTCTGGAAGATTGCATTGCGTGCCCAAAGCAATGAGGTATCGCTTGCAGCTATTCAGTACATCAACATGTACTACATGGGTCAACAGTTGCGACTTGAAAAGGAGTTTGTGTCACAATGTATGGACAACCTCGTGCAGGCGGCAACAGCTCTGGAAAAGTGAGTTAGATCTTCATATTGTGCTTATATATATGCAACTACAATACCTATTTCCACAGAATTGAGGATGAGAACGCTTTAATGCGCGTTCAGCGAGGATTGCTGCTGCTCAACACGCATCTGGATACATTCAGGCGTCGTTATGCATTTCACTTGCGTCGCTGGGCTATTGAGGGTAAGGGCATTGGGTCCCATAGCAATTTGAAGAATGAAGGCGGTGGTCCACCACTTCGCATTGTTCTGCAACAGGCTGGTTTATCGGAGAAGAGTCTGCTACACATGCACACCTGTGATCTAATTGCCGATCTCAAGGCGGAAGTGTCTAAGTGGTGGGAGAGCTTACAGTCGGGCATGGCAGCTCCAGTTTTGGGCCTGCTGCTTAACGATGGACCTTTACGAATTATCACACAAGGACAAGAGCTCACATCGGACTATGACGAACGCACACTAGGCGATGCCGGCTTTAAGGATAATCAAATTGTCTACGTCTCGTTGGGTGGTCGCGGGGCACGACGTAAAGAAACGAATATGGATCATCCGTCTATGCTGCCGCCTCCACCCAAGGAATGCCTTCCAACAGTATTGCTTCTTCAGCCCAAGTATTTTGAGAAACTATTTTGTTTAATGCAAACACTTGGTGACATGAAGCCGCAATCGACGACGATGCATTTTCAACACCATACGAAGGCGCAGCTTTTGTCGCGTCGCGTTTGGGATATTCTGGCGATGTTACCCACTAATCCGCATATATTGGATGCATTCAAGAATCTGGTCAGTGATTTGTGCGAATTGCAGCAATTGGACGCTGACGGCAACCAGGAGCAGGTGGGCAATAAGCAAAAACAAATCAAGCAAAAATTTTGCGAACTTCTTGATCCCAGCAATCTGCAAAAGTTTATGTATTCTTTGCATATTGTGGAAAGTTTAGCTTTAAGCAGTGGCTCGCGGCAAGTAACTAGCGCCACTGGAGCCACCGGTGCTACAGGATCCAATGGCAATCTGCTTATTAGCGAGCAACCGCGATTTAAAAAGAACGCAAATCGAAGACATAACAGCAACAGCAATAGTAACAACAATAACAATAGTAACAACAATAGTAGCAACAGCAACGAACAGTCTGCGGAACCGAAACGAAGCAGCAGCAGTAGTGACTGTAGCAAGGACAATTTGGGTGGTGACACCGAGACCACAATGACATCAACGCCACGCTCTGGCGGAAGTGATCTGGAAGTCAGCGAACTAGCCAGCAGCGGTGACAAAGAAAATCATCCTAAACAGAATAGTAAGCGTCAGAAAAAGACCGATATAGATCTGGAACGACCTTTGGGTTGCTCCACACCGCCGCTACCTTCGACACTACCGGCGACTATCTTGCCAGCGACTCCAGTGCGTCCAGCGCTTCTTGGCGAGAGCAGCAAATGGAGCGAGGCGTTCATTAAATGCGGCGGTTTACAGCATCTGTATGAAATCTTTAGTGGTGGTCAGCTGCAACAGAGCGCTCATGCAAAAGAGCTAACTTTGAACGAGTGGCGTCACGACTGTTTGGCCAGCCTCTTGCGCATTCTCTGGTTGCTGGGATTCGAAGAGTTACAGTCGCAGGATGTGCATGTCCTGATGTCGCGACCGCATGCATTCATGTTGCAGCTAATGGAGGTGCCGCAGTGTCTGAAACGGTTATCCAGCATCCTTAACGATGAGGTGCATCATCATTTGTCGGCAGGCTCCACGTCATCATTGCTGTTTCCGTATCAGTTTCATCAGCTGCGCACCGGTTTTTGGGGTCGCGCTCAACTTGTGCAGTTTACAATGAATATTTTGGTGAGCTTTGTTCATGCCTCGTCGGAAGCACGTCGTCTGCTCTGGTCGCAACCAGATCAGTGCGCTTGGCTACAAAAATTCATTCTAGAGGACCCGGAGCCGGCAGTGCGTCGTGAAATTTGTGCCGGTCTTTATCGCATATGCCTAGGTAATGCCCAAAGCTACCGTTTGCTGCTGGCGCCATTGCTGCATAAACTGATTGCGTTGCTGCCGCGTGCTGAACAAATGAGTTCGTCTGTGCAGCATACACAGTTTTTGTTATCCGAGGAGGGGAAAGAGCCTTATGGGCCGGCCTGTCGGGATTACTTCTGGCTATTGGCGCGACTCGTTGACACACTGACTACCGAGATGGTAGCGGAGGAACGCATCGACATTGAAATGCTGTGCGAGAGCATCTCGGACAGCATTCTGAGTCGCGATTATCACGAGTTGCGTCATGGGTATCAGGATGACGGTCTCGTGGGCTTACTAAATCTGATGTCTAATTTGATCAAGTACGATACCAGCTACAAGTACAGACCCAAAGCATTGAGTTTTATTGAGCAATTGATTGAGTTTCTATTTGAGATGCCATCACCGTCGAATCGCCAGAAGCCCAAGTGTAAATCCGCCACATCGCGTGCCGCTGCCTACGATCTGCTGGTGGAGTTGAGTCGCGGTTGTGCTACTAACTATAGTTATCTGCATGGTCGATTGCTAGCTCAACACAAATCAGGGCCAAAGCAACCATATCCCTGGGATTATTGGCCGCGCGACGAGGGTCGCGCCGAATGCGGATATGTTGGCCTAACTAATTTGGGCGCCACTTGCTACATGGCCTCGTGTATTCAACACCTGTATATGATGCCACAGGCACGAACAGCGATTTTGCGTCTCCCGCCGGCCGGCGCCCAAAAACATGCACCCACGTTGCTGGAACTGCAGCGGATGTTTGCCTATCTACTGGAGTCGGAGCGTAAAGCTTATAATCCTCGTAGCTTCTGTCGCGTTTACCAGATGGATCATCAGCCGCTCAATACGGGCGAGCAGAAGGACATGGCGGAATTCTTTATCGATTTGGTATCCAAGCTAGAGGAGATGACGCCTGATTTAAAACATCTGGTGAAACGCTTATTTTGTGGCACTTTAAGCAACAACGTTGTGTCGCTGGACTGTGGCCATGTCTCTCGCACTGCCGAAGAATTCTATACGGTTCGCTGTCAAGTGGCTGATATGCGCAATCTGCAGGAGTCACTCGATGAGGTTACCGTCAAGGATACACTCGAGGGCGACAACATGTACACGTGTTCGCAGTGTGGTAAAAAGGTGCGCGCCGAGAAGCGAGCGTGCTTTAAGAAGTTGCCACAGATACTCTGCTTCAATACGATGCGGTACACTTTCAATATGGTCACCATGCTGAAGGAGAAGGTGAACACGCACTTTTCATTCCCCTTGCGTCTAAACATGTGCCACTATGTCGAGAAGACACTTATGCCTCAGCAGTATAAAGAGGACCGCGAGAAACGGGAGCGTGAACAGAATGAAGATGCTAGCGAGGAAGCTGAAAACGAGAAAGCTGAAGCCACACTTGACGCTGACATCGAAGAGTGCTATGAGTGAGTAAAATTCATTTAGTGTCTCACTAGACCCGTTTGCATTTCTTTAAAAATGCTAATACTGTTGTGTTATACATTTAAAGGCTGATTTAGAAACAATTCATATTGATTGCTTCATCGAAGTAAAGATTCTTCATTTTCACACTGATGTTATTCATAATCTAAACGCAGGTACGAATTAGTTGGTGTCACAGTGCACACGGGAACAGCCGATGGGGGACACTATTACAGCTTTATAAAGGAGCGCACGAAAAGCAATTATCATCCGCACGAGCGTTGGTTCCTCTTTAATGATGCAGAGGTCAAACCCTTTGATCCCTCGCAAATTGCTGCCGAATGCTTCGGCGGGGAGATGACGGTATGTAGTTGTGCTTTTGCTCTTGTGGATTAATTGAAAACATATATTTTTTTTTGTCTATTTAGAGCAAAACCTACGACTCTGTAACCGAAAAGTATTTAGACTTTAGTTTTGAGAAAACTAACTCTGCGTACATGCTTTTCTATGAGCGCCGGTTGCCAGAACATTTGCAGCGACGGCATTCCGAGTTGTTAGCGACTCCAACTCCGAGTCCAACCAATGAGGATAAACCAGAAATAGATGCAACAATTAAAGTGGAAACAGCTCTTAGCATTGATAATTGTGCAACGAGTTTAGAAAAATATTCAGGTGAAGCCCAGGGAAAGAATATAATTCCATCAGAAAACGATGAGAAGAATGCTAAACTGGAAATAGAAATTGAACAGGAGATCATAGAAAAACAAAAAGAAGAGAAGGTGGAGAGAATAACAGCCAATTGTGATAACAATAAAGAACCACAGGCGTCAACCTCAAAGGCGGCCGCCGGTGGGGAATCCACAGTGTCCACAAAACTAAATCACTTACAGTTTCGTCCATTGTTAAGTAAGGAGCTAGAAGATTGGATATGGCAGGACAATCGACAGTTTCTCCAAGATCGCAACATTTTCGAACACACATATTTCAAGTGAGTATTTCAACAATTTCACTGCCGATAATTAATGGATTGATATAATGCTCGTTTTGAATTTCAGTTTCATGTGGCAGATATGTGGCCATATACCGCAGACGTTACTCTCTGAAACTGATGTCACTTGCAAGGCCGCCAAGCTATCTGTGTCTTTTTTCATTGAAACATTCATACATGCCAAGGAAAAAGTGAGCAACGAATTTTGTATTTCTCGTCGATATATCTCAACCAAGTCTTTATCTTATAGCCAACAATGGTGCCTTGGGTGGAGCTCTTGACAAAGCAATTTAATGCCAGTGAAGAGGCCTGCGAATGGTTTTTGTCGCACATGTCAATAGAGCCCTTCTGGCCAGTACAAGTGCTGATTCAATGCCCAAATCAAATGGTCCGTCAAATGTTTCAAAGACTTGTGGTTCATGTCATACAGCGACTACGGTAAGTTGAACATTAAATGTTGTGAAACATCATAACATGGCTTCTTTTATAGTCCCTCACACGCCGACCATTATCTGGGTGTAGAAACAGACGAGGATGACAGAGAGCTAATTGGTCAAGCATCATGTGTAACACGCTTTATTAGTTCACTAATTTCGCTGCTGGAACATGGGGCTCGTTCACATCTTCGCCATCTATCAGAATACTTTAGCCTGTTGTGCGAGTTTTCGCGCATGGGCGATGAGGAGGCAATGTTTTTATTGCGAATTGGGGTACTTAAGAATCTGGTTGACTTTTATCTGGGCCATAAGCAAACCGACAGTGTGAGTTAACAAAGCCTTAAAAGCTTTAAATTCTTCTCTCAATTTAGCTGCAACTAATTATTTTAACAATTTAGATTGACATCAGCTCGGACAACGAGGATAATTCTTCAGATGAGGCGCTGTCAGTGGAAAAAATGCGACCAGCATCCTTAGACAAAATGATTGCGTTGTGTGCTAGTCTTGTTGAGCGGTCACGGGGAACGGACTTTCGGTTACGTTTATCACCCAAGGACTTCAATGCTATTGCCGGTGGAAAGGTGATACTGAAAAAACTGCAAAGCGTCATTTATTCCATCTAATCCAATTCGATTAATTAATGAATTCTATAACTAAACATTTTTCTGCACACATCTGAATTCTCGAAATATTTATTATTTTATTCTTGGGTGTATTGTATATTCGATACTCGTCTATATGTTCGTAATTGAAACTATGTGTTGATGTTTGAATTTTTTTTATGTTATCGTTGCATTGGCTTTTTGAAAAAAAAAATTAGTGTTATTCACACTTTTGTTTATTCTTATATAATGTCATATTGGAGATTACATCCATAAGATGGCTTCCAAATTGTGTGTGCCAAGAGTAAAAACATATTCTGTTAATTCTGAAATTCAGCAAACGTTTCACTGTATTAAAATCACAGTCAGTCGAGGATGCCGTTAACCGATTTATATTTAAGGATCCAAATTAGTATAGCAATGAGTAACTAACACAAGATTTATCATCTTTTATAGGGATTTCCATTTTTGTATCAACAAATTAAGGATGGCATTAATCCGCACCAGACGAAGCATTTAATACACGCACTGTGCCGCTGGGATGATCGTTTAGCCACACAAATCATAAGTATGCTCTTCGCTTCGGTGACCAAGCACACCGAGCTCTGCGCGCCGTTTTTCAAGCTGCTTACCCTGCTGACTGAGACCCAAGGAGGACCTGTTGGGCTACCCTGTTTCACGCAGCTTGTTTTACCGCGCATGTGGGATGCTGCAGAATACTGTCCACAATCTGTGCTTGACTGGTTGTCACTGCAGGCAACAAAGAATAAAATAGCGCATGCTTGGATTCTGCAGTCCGCCGAGCAGTGGTTGGAACAATTCCTGCTTGCACATGATAATACGCGCGTTAGAAATGGTAAAAATTTATAAATATTTATATACATCATTCAGTTGCATTTAGCTCATATATAAATTCACATTTGTAGCCGCTGCCTGTCTGTTGGTGGCGTTGGTGCCGTCGCAACCGTTTCGTGCCAACTTCCGTGCCCATTCGCAGCACAAGTTATTGGCTCTCAACCCACACAGTTATAGGTAAATATTGTCATCACAACCGTGAATAACACCCATATATATCATATAATCTCGCAGAGATATCAACAGCGATGCCCAAGTCGTCCTGCATCAGGTGATTACATTACTACTCCGATTGCTGCGACCAGCCCGTGTTTATGCCGACATTGGAGCACATGGCACAACGAAGTTGACTGCATATTTTAATCTACTTAGCTATTGTATGGTTTCAAAGACTGAAAAACTAATGGCAAGTTTGGCTATTCTGATGCATATCCCTTCAAGCGGTGCACGACTAAAGATATTATTTTTATTACAGATCGGTTCATTTATGCGTTCCCTATGGGAGCTATTTCATCCACGCCTATCTGAACCTAGCGTTCCAGCGCATCATAATAAGCATGCCCTTCTGACCTTTTGGCATCATTCGCTCGTCGATTGCCCGGAGAACGCGGCCCAGGTGGCTAATTGTCCGGAAATAACGCGCAACATTGCATTTAATTATATACTGTAGGACTCGAATATATTGCTAAATGTATTTATTGAATACACTTTAATATTTGACCTATCCATTAATTTTTAGTGCCGATCACGATGATTCAGAAATTGTAACCTACAATCGCTCTATGCTGCCAGCGTATTATGGACTATTGCGCTTGTGCTGTGAACAAAGCCGGGCGCTCACCCGACAGCTAGCACAGCATCAGAATCTGCAATGGGCCTTCAAAAACATAACGCCACATCCAACACAATATGCCGCTGCTGTCGATGAGTTATTCAAACTGATGGCTCTTTTTGCTACCCGCCATCCGGATGCAAGTGAACAAGAGAAACTGGATGTTATCGCTTTTAGGCGCTCCGTAATTGTTTCTTACACAAGCAGTCTAGATGCTCGGGTCTCTTGGTCAACTCTCATCAGTGCATTTAAAATTCTCGGTAAGCGAAGCAGTGACAATACTGCACTAAGCAACATTAAGGAACTTAACAACTTTCTGTACGACACCTACTTTTCAAAAACGAAAGTTTTTAGGAAAAATAAATGTTTTTTTCCCCAGACTTTAATTTTATAGAAAATTAGATATTTGTATTCGATTTATTTTATTTTTGCAAATTACTTTCCTTAAAAAAATATGGATTAAAATTCCATAAACAACGATTAATTGAATTCAATATCAGAACAAGTAGAAGACTCTATTAAAAATTTTTTTTTTATAAATAAGATCGACTATAATACTTTCTTAACTGTTTTTAAAATGTTAAAAATTGAATTGCTTAACATAGTGGACAATGACGATGACAGGATGTTGGTAATTTTCAACGGCGGCATCGAAATGTGTTTTGAGGCTCTGCACACTCTACATTCCATGCATCACGAAGCCACCGCATGCCATGTGGCTGGAGATCTCCTAGACCTACTTGGCGAGATGGTGCTACTATTAGCAACACTGCGTATGCGCACAGATAATTCGGCACAAAAGAAGCAACAACATCAGCAGTTGGAACAGCAGTTACAATTGCAACAGCAACAACTGATGCAGAAACAACAGCAGGCACAGTGCACCCAAGCACCGCAGACGCCACAGCAGAAAGAGAAGCAGTTGCAGCAACAAATGCAGCAACACCTTCAACTACAGCAAATGCAGTTGCAGCAGCAGCATTTTCTTCGCCAACAGCATCAGCTCTCTGCATTAGCAAAGGCCCTTCCAGATGCCATCAAGCGCTTGGCCACCTTGCTTAACACATTCAACTCACCCGAGATCAGTCGAATGGCACTGGAGGTGCTCAAGGAGCTGGTGCGCAACACTACTCTCGAGGCAACTAGCATATTGGCACCCATTTTGATCAACTGTCATCTGTCAGTAGCAAACGCACCTAATGCAATTGGTCCATTGGGTCCATACTTCCCACGTCGGGGAGCCAAGCAGACACCCTGGCCCCAAGGTGCTAAGAATTCACCGCGTCCTCCTCGACCCATGGTACAAATGTGCATTGCGCTAGCTGAGTTGACCCCACGAGGTCTTGATGTGGAGTATGATGCACTTGTCGATAGCTTCTACAGACCATATCACGACTTCATCGATGTCATGCTTCGAATGTGTGTCAACATGGGTTCTCTCAACGATACACTAGTAAAGTTACACTGCCTTGTTGCTATTGAGTCGACTCCGCTGCATTTCAACTACTTTCCAAAGTTCTGGGTTGGCATACACAACAATGCGTTGACGCACAAGTAAGTGTTTCCTTAGACATAACAAAGTTAAAAGCAGCTATATGTTAAACCTACTGGAGGTATATAACTTAGCAGTTACATAGGATTGTCCACCATTTTGCTATCGAATACGATTCTATCATAACCTTTATCTAAAAGACTATAGGAACTGGAGGCTTGAAGTTTAGTTTGAAATTTAAAAATTTGGGAAGAACAATTTGGAATGGTGAGACTCAATATTCTGTTTTTTAAAAATGCCTACTATGTGCTTTACAATGGATTACATTCGAATATATTTTTCACGCAAATGATTAATTTGTGATAATAGGTAATAAAGATAATAGGAATGTCCTAAACTTACATTTATTTAGTCTATTTTTTGATAATCCCGACTAACAAAACCAACACAATTATTTATAACCAGATACTCGGAATTGCTTGTGAAGAATCAGTTGCTGATAGAGTATTTGCACAATGTGTTACGAGATGAGCGCAGAATGTTAAAGGATGCCTTTGTGAGAGAGTTTTTGGAAATTTACTACCATAAGGTCGCAGCACAGCTTCCAGTTGCCCGCATGATTTACACAATTAATTATGGCATGCACTCAAAGGACGACATAGACGAGCTGTGTGGCGATCTCTTCGCCATACGTGTCATAGCCCAAGCAACTGGTGTACCAACATCAGTGCGTAAAGAACTGCGTGGATCATTAAGAGCATTGCTCAACAAGAGTGAACGCTTCAAAAAAGAAGCTGAACGTGGTGAGATAGTGGATTCATTAGATGGGGTGCAATAAGTCAAAAAATTAACTTTTATTTTGCAGATCAATTCCCAAACAAGAAGCTAAAACGAGACTCGTTTAAGGCCACGGAAGACACAGTGTTGGGAGCAGGGTCTACAGCAGAAACGGCTCTGGTGGATAAAAGAGAAAATCGACATAGTCGATAAAACCAATTCCGAAGATGTGTCTATGGAAATGGCCAAACGACTTGATGCTGAAGATGCTGGGAATGAACCTGCGGCAGATAGTGATTTGGTGGAAGATCATCTAGAAAGTCCAGAATCGGATAAGCTAGAGAAAGCATCGGTTCCCTCATCAGATGATGAAACGGAGCTTGAAGATGAGCTAGAGCCCACGCTCAATCGGAAATCAGCAAATAAAAAGACGGCACAAGATCGCGTTAATGAGGATCGCAAGAGGCGTCTTAGTACTTTACTCACCATGGAATGCTACATACAGAGCATATTTAGCATCATTAAAAGGGATGCGAACACGTCCAGTAGCGTCACGTGCATCAAAGAAGCTCCCAGTGAAGAGTTGTCTATGCAAGCATCTACATCAGTGGCGGCGTCGATTAAATCAAAACCAAAAGGTGCATCTACGCCGCCAGAACCAGAAATTGATACGCAGCAAGACAAGTATAACACTAACATCGAGAGAGAAATGATTTCACAATCACCGCTCCCCGGAAAATTCAAGTCGAATGGACAGGATCAGGATGAACTGCCACATGCAACATCTGCTGCTGCTGTCGTAAGTAGCGTCTTGTCCGCAGCGGATAGCAGTTCAGTTGTTGGTGTGGCGTCAACCTCCCAGGCGGCGAGTCCAACACAAATTTAGTTGTCGTTTAATAATTTGCTCAGCATTTTGTTTTTCGGCAAACCATTTGACTGATGAAGGCCAATAATTTAGGAACATTTTGCCAGAGGCTAAGAATAGAAGAACACCAACTAAAGCGCTCCGTGAATAGAGCTGCATTCATATCCTTGAGGCCCAAAAAGAAACGCCCAGATCTAAGGTGAGACAACCTATTCGAAATTTAAGCGTGAAACTTATCCAATTTGATATAAGAAAAAATTACGCTAGCCACATATTAACATAACAGAATAGAAAATCATATATATGTAACTCACACACACTCATGCATACATTAGCATATAAATACACACATGAAATCATACTGTTAGCAATTATCATACAAGGTTACTATTTAAAGACATCTCAAGACCATAAATTGTCCGAATCTTAAAAAAAATCATCAAATGTCGAACTACCAATTGATAAACAAAGCAAATATGAAAATTATAGCTAAGTTAAATGTTTATACATTTTAAAAACAAGAACTCTATTGTTATACTATACGAAAATGCCAAAAACAAAATAAAATGCATTAATTTTTGAGGTAAAAAGAAAAAATAATTAAGTATTTGGGAAATCAAATGATATAAAGAAAACCTGACATTAAAAACGGCTTATGAGACGCTAATATCTATAACGTTGTAGTAGGACCTTTGGGTATGTTTTGCACTGATAAATGTATTTGATTTAACCCCAACCCTGTCTCCTTCCTTCATATCCTACCTATCCGAACACATTTTTACTACTTAAATGTTAGATATAAATGAACAGATATTATACAATTAATCGCACGTTTTAAATAAAGGATGTCTAACAAACTTCATTGTAAATTGCTGAACGATATAAGAATTACGTAACAAATATTTGCGTTCTTTAGTTTATGTGAAAATTAATTGTAACTACGCACATAAGTGTAGTAATTTGTCCATGTGAAACACAAAGGACACAGTAATAAAAAGTATAAAATAATAAAAATAAAAACCCCATACCTTTAAAGGGAGCATAAAATGTTAGTCTTAAGCTACAAATGATCGAAATGAAATGTTCAACAACAAATAGAAAAAAAAACGAAATGATGAGCAAATAACAATAAAATTAATTCAGCATCTAAGTTTAACAGTTTATTTTGGATTTGTTGGATGATTTCAGTAATTTAAATTAGTCGAGTAAGAGAGATGGAAATGCAAATTAATGCTTGAACATAATTTGCTTTCCTTTCATCAAACATCCACAAAACTGTTTTATAGAATAAAATTTGTAAACTCTTCATTTTCACATTCGATTGCATTTTCTTTTGAACTGACACCTTTAATTCAAACATTATTGTTTCCAATACAACCCTTGATAAATAAGGAATGCGCATGCGCTTAAAGACACCCAAAATGTAAAACTCGTATTTCTGATTCTGTCAAAGATAATTCGTCATCTTTCCAGTTACAAGATATAACAAAACTGAGTAGCAATGCCGTGTGTTGGTTGTGAAAAAGGTGAGTATCTGATGATTAAATAAAAGATCTATCAATGATAGTAAACAAATTCTCATCATGCAGAGTGCAAGTGCACTGCTGAGAAGTGTTGCGATAATTGCAAGTGCAAATTGCCTGGCAAATGCGGCTGCAATACTTCTATCGGGGCCACGTCATCGAGTGGAAACAGTTGCAAGAATTCAGGTTGCGTCGGCAACAAATCCGAAAATGGCTGCTGTAAGGACGATAAGGGCTGTGTGCGACAACAAAAATAAATGTTTTATTTTAATTTTTTTTTTTTATATATATATTGCTAGAAGAGTTCATCATTATACAATTTTTCATTTGCTCCAAATTTAATCCCGACATTTGTAAACTTATGAGCTATACATTACCAGCATTGTTACTATGTGGTGATATTGGCAACGCACTTTGCTTATGCTCAAATAAACAATATAAATCTAAAAACAACCAAAGTGTTGAATGTGTACATTTAACGAGACAGCAACAATGTGCATTTTATTATACATATCAAAAGGCGTAAGGGGCAAGAATTGCTCACATATTTGGATAAAAAAACATAAAATATTGTGGAAATTAAACCAGTTTAAATTTGCAAGCAGTTTCATTATATTACAGCGTTACATTTCAAGTTTCAAGTTAACTTCTTACATTAGGTACATACGCATAGATTAAAAAAATTAAAATCGAATTTTCAACAAATACAAGCCACTTACCAAATAAGTATGAATATTATTGTTTATATGATAATTATTAAATATGTATATAGATTGATTTTATATATTCAGCCACAAGCTAAACTAGTGCATCGGGGTAATATAAACAACAATAATCCTCTCGGAGCGATTTTCGAATTAAAATTTATACAATCACTATGAAAAAATGAAAAAGTTATACCGAATTATTTAATTACTCATAATTAATTCCGCTTTGATTTTCGCTTTTTACGACTATTTGTAATGGTCGCGGATGAAGAGCTGGGTTCTAAGTTTAACGAGTTTGAGACCGAACAGTTGGCTATAGTTTCGTTTTTGGACCTGGTCAATTTGCCCCAAATATTGTTGAATACCTCTTCGACTCTGCTAATGTTGCTGCTATTCGTACTGTTGCTATTGTTGTTTATAGTGTACTTGTTTAATTTATAAGAGACATTGTTATTATTGTTATTATTAGGTGTTTGTTGTTGCTGTTTTGTAGCGGGAGACGGCTGCGTTTTAGATTGTGCTAATTTGGCGTATTCTCATGAACGCTTCGTCTTTCCATTTAGCGCCGAAGAGCGTGTAGTGCTGCCGCCACCAACAGCAGCCTCCGCCGCATGCGTGGCCACATGCTGTATTCCCTTTTCCATACAACCCTGATAGATAGGTCGCATGAACTGAAAATATGTAATACTAAGATTAGGGGCTAATGTGCATAATTAAATTGCTTACATTTTCCCACATTAGTGTTGCGAACTCATCCAGTTTGCCTCCAAAGTCGCTGAGCTCTCCGCTGTACCTATTGATGGAATAGGAGGCTGTTAAATTCAAGCTGAGATTGGATTTGACTTGCGTCGATATACCCACCTAATGTAAGCCCAGAGAGCAAGGGTTAACAGGGCTACACCCATGACCAGGTTGCAGAAATTGGCAAACGTGTAAAGTCCCACCAGTCCGAATATGCCACTGATTATATACATGATGACAGCACACGCAAAGTAGACGGCCGGGGTGCGCGCTGCCTTGAAAATATTTTTACTTTCATTGTGGGCTCGATAGTTGACGAAGACCTCCTCAAGATCAGTGTCCAGTTGCTGACGGAATTTCTCCGTGAATTCTTCACCACCCATTTTGCGTTTCGCAGCAAATTGAAACAGTGCCTTGTCCTTAACGCGCAAATGCTCCGTCTCCAGATGTGCGGTACTTAAGTACGGTCGAGTGCCGCCGCAGACTTCCTCCATGAGTTGATTGTACAACTCTTTGGCGGCTGCAACTGCAGTTAAATGATTGGCCTCGGCAGTGGCTACCAGCATGCTCTTTGGCTCCGGCAATTCATTACCTTTGTATATGTTCATATACGACTGGAAGTACTGAATGAGATCACGCGCTCTCACTCGTTGCCCACTGATCTCTTTGTAGACCAAATTGTCCGGCGCCAATAACATGGGTACCAATGTGCGTAGGCTGTTCTTAAATTCGGGCGTAATATCTCTTAGCTGTCCATCAAACTGTGGGTTTGTGGCAACATTGAGACCTGGATGTGGCATCAAGAAGCACGCCACTTCCGTGAAGCACGATGAAATGTGACGACGCAGTGATTGCAATTCTGGATGCTGTTTGTCCGACACCTCTAATCGACGTTTGAGTATCTTATCGCCTCCGAAAGCGCCATACTCCGCTTCGTATGGAAAACTCCAATCGCGCACCAGAAACTGCAGTCGCTGGAATGGCTTCTTGCCAGTGTCGGCGAGCGCCAGGCGGCCGTATTCAGTAAAAAGTTGCAGATGCTGCAGATCATCCTCTTGTATGTTCTGCGACAGATTGTAGATTTGCACCGAGGACAGCATCGTGCTCAGTGCAAATACCGTGGCACAATCGCGAACCGTGCTCTGGCTATCAAAGGCACCCTGTGTATCCAGCAGTATGATAGCGATCTTGTCACCATTGGGATAATCGTGCAGGAATATGTCAGACCACATTAAAATGCCCGTAGTATCACGCTCGGAGCCACCGCGCCATGAAAACCCAGAGAGTGGCTCCGATTCATCGCCAAGCCAGTCCGCTACATCATGCCGCACATACTGCAAAGCAACAATTGTATTAAATGTGAATATATTACGATAATAGAGTCTATATATTATTTACTGTACCTTCGAGTACATGTAACGTAGAAAGAAGTCGAGCAGAAAGCTCTTCCCTTTGCGAAACGCACCCGCTACGGAGACAACGCAGACATATCGATCCTTCACCTCGTCCCGCATCAGTACCTCACTTAGGGCATCTTCGTTGAGCACAAATGTATGCTCCTCAGATGCATTGATTACCTGTACGGCTGAGCCGCCCATTGTTCTTGATGTCGGTGTCGCTGTCCTCTCCATGTGTGTTCGTTGTGTGCGTGTAAGTATCAAATCGTATCAAATCTCCTGTTGAATTGAAGTCGGCGTTAAATGTTTAAGTTGTTTTTAACTGCTGCAAAAGAACCAAACAAATTTGAAATATGTTGGAAATGTTACTTATACAAACATTTCAGAGATGGAAAATAATCAGTAATAGCTTAGAATTATTGAAGTAGGTGGACGTTAGTTTTTTCCCATATTTTTGAAATTGTCATTGAACGGAATAAATATTAAAAGATTTTAAATTCCATAAAAAAAATAAATAAATAAAAACAAAAAAAATATATGCAGAAATGCAAATTTTCAAGAAATTAAAGACCCATTTTCAGTTAAAGCGCTGTTCCCAGATAAGCAAAATTTTGAACGTACGGAAAAATATATATTTCCACAAATTTTAGAGTGACCGTTTTTGCCAACCTTTATGAACCTAAAATTGGCACGGAAATGGTAAAAAAAAAAAAATTTATGGCCATTTGTCTATTAAATAAATGCAATTAAAAAAATATATAAATAAACAGATGAAATCACATTCATTCAATTCATATTATTGTACTTAGATGCTATATTATTTTGATTTTAATACCACAATATTAATTAATGTTATTTCTATTCACGAGAAAATGCCTAGACGCTTCTCTTCACTTTACGGATATGAGTGTGGCATGGGTTGACTATTTTTTTTTTGCATGCTGATATGCTGATTTGATATCCACATAATTCAAGTATCGATCAATATCAATTCGCTTCAAAATGTGTGCTGGAAACCGCAAAAATTTAGCATGTTCTTTTTTAATATGAAATTTCTCGCATCTGTGGTATTCTTATTATTTTCAAAATATATCAGTTAAAGCAAATAAGACCTTAGATATTACTGTAAGTATCAATTCAGTCGGACACGGCTAAATCGTCCGGGCTGTGCATGCTTCACATAAGTTTGCTGGAGGCACTAAGCTATAATACCCTATATAGGTGGTATAAAAATGTAATTATAATATACTAATTAATTTGTATATGCTGTCTGAAGGCCTATATAAAGTGTATTGTGCTTGATTGCCAAAATTGCATGCAACAGCCGACAAGTGAACTCGAGAAATCCTTAATTGCGACAGTTCTATCAAATATGTTTGCTTCTGAGAACGCGGCAGGCAGCCGTTAGCATGGCATGCCATAATGTGTGGTAAGGCAGACAGCCTGCAATTATGAGAGATCGCCAAAAATAAACTCAACAATGCGCTAGTTTAATTTGACACTCGACAGGCACAGACGACAGAAGTCAAATGCAGATAGAGAAATATTTCTCGTTAAACTGAAAAGCAGGTGTATGCGTGAATGATTTGGATTTCAATACAATATTCCACATTGAAATATAATAACAAACGCATTAAAAATACCATTTATCATTGCGAGTGCTACCTTTGGCTCTATCTCATCTCTATCACCCTCCTTTTACGGAGCAGTCGCCGCAATTGTTGCTGCTGATGATGACGTTGACAACTTTGTCCAGCTTTAAATTCTAATTGGAAAAACAATCCAAACAACAAGATACACTAATACAACATACACGCATGCATTTGATAACAAAATAATTACATTTCCTTATGTGCAGGTGAATGTGTTTGTGCCACCACGTATGTTTTCTCATATACTATATACTCGCTTTAGGTTCCGATGTAATAATTTATTGAATTAAATTTTTGAAGATAAACGCGGCGCAACCACAGTCGCCGCGACTGTCATCCAAATTGAACTGCACGGGCACGCAAGCAACCCCGCGGACTATGGTTCAAGTGTCTACATATGTATGCGTGAATGTATTGAAGTATTGGACGGACCACCGCAATGAGCGAATGATCATCAAATTCTCTATTTTGCACTCTCTTTATATTGTTCTCTCAGTTGACACTCTCTTCATTGTTCTGTTTTGGGCTCATTAATGTGTGCGCTGGATGTTTTTAGTCAGCTAAACACACGTGCAATTTAAATTTGTTCAATTACAACATCACGTTTCATAACCGTGCAAAATTTAATTAGGAGATGTGTTTCACATCATTTAGAGAAATTTAAAATTTTCAACTCTATTGGCAATGCCGTACAAACAATGTGTTTTACGAGCCGTCAAAGTTGATTTTTTAACATGTGTCAGAGGGAGACACCTATACGTATCTACAAGAACCAGTTTGATCTACGAACACAATTGAACAATACTAGTCGTGCTCTTTTGACGCAAACGAACTTTATTAAGTTCACGATGTAAACAATAAAAACAAAAAAAAGGTGAAGCAGCAACAGTTTTGGTTTGTGAATGACGCCAGTGCTGGTGTTGACTGGAACTGGAATGATTGCTGAGAGACTGAGAGAACGTGAGAATGGTCAAAGCAAATCGAGGTAGCAGAGAAACAAACATCAGTATTGTTCTGAGCAGCGCTTACAATGCAAGAAAAAAAAAGTAGCGCGCAAGAGGCAAAACATTATTAGCGATAAACCAAATAAGAGTTTAAATTGCTTAAATTAGACCAGACCAATCCAACAGCAAATCGTGTTTAATTAGCTTAATCAGAACAACTCGCACTTGCTCGGGGCACGACACCCAAGCCAACCCAGAGCTTATACATCAAGCATCAGCGTAACATGCAGGATGGACACCGCCCAATTGTCAGCTGGTATAGACGCCAAGCATCCGCATGTATCGTGGCAATGGCTTTGCTGCTATGCTGCTGTTGTGTTCCCTTATCCATTCAACAACAATTGGAAATTCTGGCGTCGAAGGAACCAGTTTACTACTATGTGGGCTGTTACACGGCGAGAACGGACCTGCTGAAGGAGTCGGTGTACGCGAAGACACCTCAAACGTGCATCGAGATCTGCGAGCATCAGGATCACAGGTACGCCGTCCTCGCGGCCGAGAAGTGTTTTTGTGCCAATCAGCTAGAGGCGCGTGAGAAGCAGGATGACCAGCTGTGTCACACTAGATGCATGGCCAATAAGGCGCAGTACTGTGGCGGCGTTGGAGTCCATTCGTACTACTCGACCACGGTGCTGCGGCAACCGGCGCCACATCATTTGCGTGTGGTCAACAGCACGGAGAACAGTTTGAGTCTGGCGTGGGATGCATACGATGCAAGAAAAGTGCTACAAGCTGGCGGCGCAGAGGATCCTCTTATGTCGCAGCAGCAAATCCTGAACTTTCGTGTCAAGTGCCATGTTTTAGAGACGTATTCAATTCTACCGCCGTTCCAGCAACCAGAGTTCATTGTGCAGAGCAGTGAAACGGGACTCGAATTGACCGATCTTCAACCATCCACGCTCTACAACGTTAGCGTGCTGGCCTTATGTGCGGTACCAAGGCAACAGCAGGAGCAAGAATGCGGTCATGCCACACTCTTGGCCAGAACCAAGGTCGGTCTGCCCAGCCCAGCTCCCAAGCAGCCCAAAGTTCTAGCACGCACTCCGAGCACCATCACTGTGGAACTGACCCCTGTGCAAAATAACAACGGGCCCGTATCCAAGCTGCTCTTCATTGTGGAGTTTGTGGATGACGCCCTTAGCCAACCCTTCGATACACAGCTACTTGGTAGCTGGCAAGAGGCACAACAGAATGGCGTGCCATATTACATAGCCGCCGAGCTGGACTACGATCGTCCTGAAGATAATCGCACCAGGCATTTTGTCATTGGAGATGGTAAACGTTACGGTCGATATCGCAATGTGCCGCTGGACCAACTCGCCAAGGACACAGCAATGGAACGGGAGCCTCATGTGCACATCAGCTTGGGCGTGGTATGTACATATGTTTGTGAGTGTCGTATCCCCTGGTAACAGCCTACTTAATTAGTTACATTGAGAATAGCAGATGTGTAAAAATCATGCGATCCTTAAAATAGTAATCTTATATTAACTCATTTGTAGACAATGGTCAGTTATTTAAAGAGTGCGATCATAATGTATAACGATAATCGGAATATTGTAGAAATAAGAAATTTACCAATTTGTCATAAATTGTTACTACAAGAAAATGGCGAATTTCTTAGACGTAAATCGGTTTAGAAATATGAAATGTGCAGTTTAACTTGATACCACAGACTAAATCATGAATCTGCAGTTAAAACTGTTGATTTTCGATTCAAGATAAGAAAACACTTCCAGACTTCCTTAGATATGTCTCAAAAAAATCAGAAATCAAAATCAATTTGCCAGGTGAAGTGCAATTCAATATAATAAATTGAATAATTAAATAACTTTCCACTAACATCTTTTTTTTCAAGGTGAGCACACTGCAGAACAGCACAAAAATACTTTATACACGAAGCACACATGAACAGCACGCCAGTTCTTTGGACGACTTTAGTTATGCCACATTCGAAAAGGGGCAATCTTCGGTTGTCGCCTTGGCTGTCACATGTATCATCTTTGGCAGCTGTTTGATTCTAAGCCTTATCACGTATTTCTACTTAAGATACAAAACGTGTCACGGCCAAGGATTAATAAGCTCTAGACGACGTAATGCTCACGAGATGACTACACAACAGACACCCATTATCGAGCGGGAGAATAACGGTTATCTAATGGAGGACGATGTGTTGCCCGCGTCGTTGGAAAGCTTTAAGCAACAGCTACAGCAATTGGTCGATGGCCTTGAACGGCAGCCACGGAATGCTCTGAGACTCAACGTCAACGATGTCATTGGGTCTGGACGCTACGGTGAGATCATCAGTGGCAGGCTCACTTCGACTGAAACTGTGGCCAAAGAGTGTGCACTCCATGTGCTATCAATGGATGATCTGAACGATTCTCAGACACAGGCGCATCTGCTGCGAGAACTACGCCAGCTGAAGAAGCTGAAGCAGCAACGTAACGAGTTGCTTCAAGATTTCTATGGCATCTCTTCAAGTGCAGATTGGTTCTATTTTATCTTCGAGCTGCACCGCGTGAGTCTTAAGCGACGCCTCATCGAAAGTCGACAGGCTGCGCCTGCCCCCCATCTGACCTCACTCACAGAGCAACTGGTCCTGCAGTGGATGTATGAATTGTCTAGTGCCTTATCGTACTTGGGCAGCTGCCAGGTGATCCACCGCCAGCTCTCCGGCTACAGCGTATATGTCAATGATGATTGCAAACTGAAGCTGAGCTACTTTGGACCTCCACACTATGTGAATGGGAATGGCCAGCAGTTGGATCCATGTCGCTGGCTTGCGCCGGAAGTGCTTCGTCATGGACAGAGCCATGCCACGGTCAAGTCGGATGTGTGGTCTTTCGCCTGCGTCGCCTGGGAGTGCTGTGCTTTAGGTGGCACGCCTTACGCTAACATTCCCAATAGTCAGCAACTCCTCGACGCCATCCGGGCCGGAGTGCGCCCGGCTCAGCCCGTTTACGTCTATGCTGATCTTTACCAGCTGCTGCTCAACTGCTGGCAGCTGGAGCCGAGCGAGCGCATTGGATTTGAGGATGTGTCTTTCGGTGTGCGGCAGCTGATGACTTCGGCTCGTCATGCGCTCTGTTTTGATCGGTTATCTTCGGACACTTTGGACACATTGCCGCTTTATCTGCCAATGCTTGAGACGCAGATTTAGTGGAAATGCACTTTGTATTTGAATAGAGACGAGGAGACTCGGCTGGACAACATATTATCAGTTTTGAAGGGAATGTGCTTGATGTAATTTATCGATTATTGTTTAAATTGTGCTTCTTGTGTATTTATTATGAACTATTTGCAATCCATAAATGGCGACCAAAATATAAAAACGATAAATGAAAGCTTTAAATGATTTTGTTTTGTCTTGATATATTTCATTTTTTAATGAATTTTATATCAAAATCAATGAAGAGCGAGAAAAAGCAAGCCCAAATAAGAGTAAGATTGCAATAAAATATTAACTCTCTTTTAGAAGCCTACAAAGAGAGCATGTGCTAAGAGAGCGTTGCTTAAACTAATAATATAAAAATTTAATGAATCATTGGCGATTAATCCGAATAAAGGTTGTCTAGCATTGGAGGTCAACTACATAATAATTGCTTACATCTGTATTTAATGAATGAATTAAATTTGCGATGGGCAACAGGACAAATAGAAAGAATGCATTAGTCATATGCATATTTCTAAGACGTTTATTCAGATAAATAGTAATGTGCAAGTAGGTGGCGACACGCACACACGCCCACGTGTGCCTGCAGAGCTCCGTTGAGTATTCCAATTGGAAACACACTGATAGTCGCAAGTAGCTACAAGAAGTGTGAACAGCTGATAAGCCATCGAATTGGAAATGGAAACAAAAACTAACAAAGGTAAAACACATGTCTGATATGACCAAAGTTTATAAGCAGCAGTGGAATATACACACATACATATGTATATTTCTATACGTACATATATTTATGTACATAAACAAAAGGCAACTTTTGCACTCGGAGTCAAGGTGAATGACGTTACCAAATGCGAAACGCAGCGAATCGAGTACAATCGAGTATGGCACTAAGAGCAATAATAATTGAAATTATCGTACATTGCATATACATGTATGGCAATACATATTAATAATAAATCAAATCTAAATCTGAAATGACGCTACGAATTGCCCGCCTATCCAAGATGAGGCAACCGAAGCTCGTGAACATGAATAAGAAAAGAGAGGTAAAACAAAAAGAAGCAGATCTCAGCTGTAATTTTTTTGATTGCACCATCCGACTCGTCGAATGCTTTGTGATTTTAATTTAACAAACAATTTACATCCAAAACACATATGGCGAAAACGCAATAAAATAAGTTTTGTTTTTATTCCGTATACATAGGAATTCGTATTGAGGTACGTAAGTTACAAAAGTGGTCAGCTCACACACATTATTGTTTGCTTCAAAAGTCATTGCGAACACTATATATTGTTAATAATCACTCACAAAGAATCTAAACATTACTCACTTTAATAAACAATTTGTCCAATAGCAAACTTGCCACTACCGCTTGCTTTGGTACTTTCTTTCTTAAATTTACTTTTGTTGCTAGAGGTGGAGAATCATCGATAATACTTTTGATGCATCGATGTTTTGAAAACTTAAGTAAACATCGATTTGTTTCAATTCGATTATAGGTGAATTGGAGATTGGCAAGTGATAGCATATTGAAACTAGAAAATTACCGAAAATAACACTTTCAGTATTTTATTAAAAAAAAGTACATATGCCTTTTTGCTTAAAATTTATTTATGGAATAGATCTTCGTATAAAACGCTGTTCCCAGATGCGCGAAATCAGCAGTTCCACATGCGAAAAAATAGACAACCTATTATTCCGCACTCATATCGGTAAAATGAAAAAAAGAATCACGATCGATAATTTAAAAAAAAATTAATAAGAAAGCATTTAAGCATTTTTTCGTAAAGAAAAATAGCATTGATTAATATTGGGGAGTCGCAATATTATGTATAAAATTTAAAATAAAAAAAAATTGGAATATTATGTGCTTGGGATATTGACGTCATAAAAATAGGCAGTTAATGTGATGTCATTTTTTTTTTATTTTATTTAATAGCATTTATTTAATAGGCAATTGGTTGAATAATGTGTCCATGCATTTTTGTTTTTTACAATTTCCCTATCAAATTTCGGGTCATAAAGGTAGCCAAAATCGGTCACTCTAAAATTTGTAAAATTTAATAACAACATTCCTGTCGGAAGTGCTCGCCTTTCAGTAAACCCTCTTTTCTTTGCCTCTTTGTGTGATGCAGTTTTGTTGTAAACACATGCATCATAGAACTGCATCAATGAGCTTCATACAGGAAGAAGAAGAATATTAGGAGCAATATAAACAAATTAATCGAAAATTAGCAATTTAATAAATTATGCGTAAGTGGGGCATTCAAAAAGTATAAGTATATATGTATAAATTTTATTATTATTCATCAAATTGATCGTCTTCTTTAAATATTTTGTTATGCCTTTGTCTATATTCTTTTATTTTTAATTTAATTTTTATACCCGCTACCCATAGGGTAAAAGGATAACTTTGTGCCGGCAGAAAATGTATGTAACAGGTAGAAGAAGTAAAGTATATGTATATGGTATATTCATGATCAGCATCAACAGCCGAGACGATCTAGCCATGTCCGTCTGTATGTCTGTGTGTCTGTCCGTATGAACACCTAGATCTCAGAGACTATAAGACATAAAGCTATAATTTTTTTCGACAGCATTTGCTATTTTTGCACGCAGATCAAGTTTGTTTCAAATCTTTGCCACGCCCCCGTCCACTTCCGCAAATCAAGAAAAATCGAATAGCCAGCGTAATTTTCAAGCTACAACTGGTATAGACAATAATAACTATATTATTTACGATTTCTGAAAATTTGATTGCGATCAGATAAAAATTGTGGAAGTTATTAAAGAAATACTTTTGTATGGGCAAAAACGCCTACTTACTAGAGGCCTTTGTTGCTTTGGCCGACAATCTGGTATATTGTACCGTCTATGGTATATTTTGAATGTGGTACTATATCGTTATAACAAATATACCGTTTTGTATAATTTTAGTATATTTATATTGTGGTATATTTTAAAAAATATCGCAATATTTTGCTTTTATTCAAAATGGGTAGCGGGTATCTCACAGTCGAGCACACTCGACTGTAACTTTCTTACTTGTTTTTTTTTTTAAGTGCAAAGAAATTTGAAACATTGGCAAATAGAATAATCATCTGATATTTATGTATACTCTTTTTCAAAATATTAGCCAAAATACGACCACTTTTCAGAATCATTGCCGCATGGTCATTGACCATTGGTCAATGGTGCTGCTTCATTAGCCTTTCCTCTTACACACTGTCGCTTAAGAAATAATGCGGCGAAAGGTTCTACTGAACGGAAATTTCTATGATGGAGCTCAGTCAGCATGCACACTTTAAATTGCCTCCTTCTGTCTGTGACATGTTGTAACACCATACAAAATCTTACGCAATCAATATCTATAGTCTGTGACGTGGCAAAATCCACCATAAAACTATAAACCCCATTCTAAATGAAGCTCACAACCTTAGTTCGATTTGAGTAGCGGATATTAAAGTTAATTGGAAAGTAATTCAGTGTTAACTCCAGGATTTCTTTAAGGTGGTTAATTTTGTATTAGTATTTTAGGCCTAGAGATTAGATATTCCAAAATCAGTCTAATTTCGACTTAATATTACCAAGGACTATTAAAATACATCTTTGCAATAGTGTGATAGCGATAATAACTGACAACTTGACCTTTAATAAGGTCGAAATCCTTCAATTCTGTAAATCTTTGTATCCAAACATATACTGCGATTTTTACTCAAGCAAGAGGCGTAGCCCATAGCGTGTGGAATAAAGTTCTGTTCGTAGACGCCAGTAAAAAGTTGAGAGTAGGGGCCACTGGCAAATACGGCAACATCATCTCCACCATGGGTCTCCGATTCGAGGGGCACGGCAGTTGGAAACTTGAAGTCTTTGTTTTTCATGTTGATCGATCGCAGGTTTTTTACGCTTTATGACACCGCTCTCTTTGAGGTAATTGCTGTTGTAACCAGGTCCATTGGCATAGCTAAGCGTCGCATAGGGTAAATCATCCGCAGCTAATTGGCCGTCGTTGATGCCAAAGATGTCGTTCTTGCGACTGGAATAGCCCGCCACTGACATGGTGTGAGAATGATCCGATGTGACTACGATCAAGGTATCATCTACGCTGCTGTGCTGGCGTGCCCAGCGCACGGACTTGTCAAACTCGGCCGTCTCATCGATGGCTCGGAGAGCCAACGTATCATGATGTCCGTGATCGATGCGTCCACCCTCGACAAAAAGGAAGTAACCACGCCCCGCACTCTGGCGTTCTAATATGCCTAGCGCCACCTGCACCATCTCCTCCAACGTTGGCTGCTGCTCGGCATCCGCATCCAGATGGTATGCCATATGATAGGGCGCAAACAGGCCAAGCACACGCGACGTCTGGTTCGACAGTTCCAATAGCTCGCGTCGTGTTTGCACATAGCGGGCACTGTTTGTATGTTGACGTTGCCACTCCTCGATGAGATTACGTCCATCAAGGCAGCTCCCTGGACCTCCGCTGACATCCCGTGCGCTTGCCGGTAAAAAGTTCTGGCGGCCGCCGCCAAGGATAACATTTAAATTTTTGCCCACATCTCCGAAAATTAATTGCGAAGCAATGTCTGGACAGATGGTGGGATCGGCATTGTCTCCTAAAACATCAGCATCGCTCTCCCAGTTGCGATTGGCAATGTGAGCATAGACGCCTGCTGGAGAAGCGTGTGTCACCGATGTCGTCGTTATTAATCCCGTTGCCATGCCCTGTCTTTGAGCCCAGTCAGCTATCGATGCAACATGATTGGCACTCTGCGCCTGCGCCTGGCAATCCTTCAACTGGACCGCAGCCGTCACACCGATCGTTCCATAGTTCGCCTTGACGCCACCCAGATAAGCGGTAGCAGTGCATGCTGAATCAGCGACTTGCATATTGGCACAATACGTCTTACTGAGTCCCACGTATGGGAATTGTTCAAATGCAAATTGTTTCTCCTCGCCCCCCAAATACACGCGTCCGGCTGTGATTGTCGGTATGGACATGCCGTCGCCCATGAAAAGCATTATGTTGTGGGCTAGTTGGGTATTTAGACGCATCTTGCTCTCCAGTTGTTGATCCAATGTCTGTTGGGCAAGTCCCCGCCAGTACTCAGCGTATTGTTCTTCCGCTTTCTGTGGATTAAAGGAGATCAGCGGCATGGAACGCTTTAAGCGGGTATAAACCGTGGCAAAATCCGGATGCATGCGTAGTTCCGAATCTCGTGTGGGCAGCACTGAGAAGATTCATAAGGTACAAGAGGGTACAGTTGTGTTAATTTGCTTAACTGAACTTATAAGTATGTACGTATTAGGCACTCTGACTTATTACTTACCGAATCCTTTAGTCAACGCTATAAGCCCGCTTATTACGAAAAATTGCAAGATCATTTCTCGTGCCTATGTTCTTCCTTCGTATCCGCTATCCACTGTACTAACTACGTACTGTACTGTGTACTGAGCACGTTCCGCTCTCGACTGATAACTAGCCGCACGAGACCTGCGGTATTTATAGTCGTGCCCGATTTTGAAACGTAAAGGGAATTCGCTGTATACTTCGTTGTATGATGCTTCCGCTAATCCCAGTAACGCTTATGCCAACACAAAATGTATGTATGATGCAAATGGACTCCGCTTATAGTGTCCGTCCGGTTATTGCGACGAAAACTCGATGGGTTGGTTGGTCCCCATACAAACTTACATGAAAGGGCCTCCGCTTAGTACCGTTAATACCGACGAAATTTTTCAGAATTCAATCGGATATTGCGACGAAAAAAACAAAAAATTGAAGTATCAAACGTCGCTGTTAGAAATGTATGCATTTATTAGTGATCAGCACTTTTTCTTGGGTGCCTAGCAGCGACACGAAGGTTCTTACATTCTCAGTACTCTCTGTTAGATTTAGATGTCGCCTAAGCTTATGCTAAGGAACATGCAGGTATACGATTTATTATGGAAAAACCATGCTATTGAATTAAATTTATACATTTTTTTTGTTTTGATTAAAAAATTGATTTCTTTTAACTTAAAAACCTATTACGAACATGGCAACCATAAAAAAAAAAACAAAAATTTGTTTTGCTTCTTTCGGTTAGTGCGTCTTCCGGGTATAACGACATAAAATCGACGGTCCCTTGAAGGTCGCTATAACCGTATACCACTTTATATGCAATTATACCGGTTAAACAACTTATATTTATTTCTCTACAATAAAACACGTACGAAAGCTATTGTCGAGTGTACTCAACTGTGGGATATCCGCTATATCAAGAATTAAATAGTACGATTTAATTTAATAGTACGATTTTTTCCCATTTGCGGAAATCCTCGTGAAACAATAAAAATAACTTAAAAAATATGTAGCTGCATCTCTCATCGGTTGATCAAGAATATAAATGTATACTTCTTGAAGTCTTTCATTTCCTGCCGGCAAAAACTTGTAAGACCCTTTCACCCTATGGATGGTGGGAAGAAAAACGAACAGTGAGTGTACTTATTGTAATGAATAATTTCCTAATTAATACTGAAAGTTTAAAAGCGATCGGATGAAAAGTTAGTAGTTGTTCAAGATGTGACATGACAATTCAATTGTATTTCAAAACATGCTATGGCAATGCGGGGAATTGTGGGAGAACATATCATCGAGTCCCAAAAATAAGTCTATATACTGCATTTGTTATTCAAATCAAATAAAAAGTTACGTCATCTCTTGCAAGTTCACAATTGCAAATCAAATTGATCGTGACGAAAGTTTCCAGAGAAATTACAAATTTCCAATTCAGGTTATTCAGTATTCTGGCAAATGCACTTGTTGCGTTTTTTTCACAATTTATATGCAATGAATTTATATTAAATCTGCTGGGCTTTTTGAATTATTCATAAAAGTGGTGCATAAGTAAATCAAAACCAAATTCAACCGAAAATCAACTTTGGGAAATTTTGGGTGTCACAGACCCGAGATGGAGGCGGTTTTGAAATCTCCATAGAGATTTTCTCTAGCTTAGTAATATTTAACCAGTTAAAATATATATTAAAATTTATACTGTACCTTAAAGCTCATTCAATTTCAAAACAATTGGGATCTGCAATTGTTCCTACAATTTGCCGTTCGGTGTTACCGAACAAAGTTTGTAATCAAATTTAAAAGAAAAATAAAGGAAGATAAAGTTGAGAGTTCTGTCTGCTTCAATAAAAGCAAAAGTTTTTTGCAACATACAATTCATTTTTTTTAATTAATTCTAGGAACGCAAGCAAATCGAAAAAATTGTAGCTATTGCATAGCCTTAAAATATTAGACTGCAATTGTTTTCCATTTTCGAGGGTCATGGTAAATATTTAAAACAAACAAAATCAAGGGTTTTAAAAAATAAAGGTCTACGTTTTATAGTTTATAGGACAGACGGGCATGGCTATATAAGCATAAAACCATTTGTAATCTTATAAAGCTTATATTGTTGATTTTGTTTAACAGCCAAGCTGATAAAGACCGTCGCTCTGTTCATTTTTAAAATCTAGATCTCAGAAATTATATTAGCTTCCCCAAATTGGAGTTGAGAGGAATTCTTTTGACTGGATACTTAAGTTAGTATTAAAGTAATGCAATGGTTGATGATGATTGAATTTATTTTAGCATTTTAAACCTACAGATTGAATATTCTAATAGTAAAATATCATCCTAATTCAAAGCATTAAATACTTAATATTACCAAAGACATTTGAAATCATTTGTTGTTTGACTTTTGTACACTCTTCAAGTGCCTTTGCTATCTTACCATTTAGCGTATGTTCATAATTTACGTAAGTACGATGATGATAATAACTGTTGACTTGGGCTTAAACAACGCAGCAGTTTATTTCCTGACTCAACGTTGTCGCCGGGAAATCCCTGAATCCAAACACATGTTGCGATTTTCACTCAAGCAAGAGGCGTAGCCCATAGCGTGTGGAATAAAGTTCTGTTCGTAGACGCCAGTAAAAAGTTGAGAGTAGGGGCCACTGGCAAATACGGCAACATCATCTCCACCATGGGTCTCCGATTCGAGGGGCACGGCAGTTGGAAACTTGAAGTCTTTGTTTTTCATGTTGATCGATCGCAGGTTTTTACGCTTTATGACACCGCCCTCTTTGAGGTAATTGCTGTTGTAACCAGGTCCATTGGCATAGCTAAGCGTCGCATAGGGTAAATCATCCGCAGCTAATTGGCCGTCGTTGATGCCAAAGATGTCGTTCTTGCGACTGGAATAGCCCGCCACTGACATGGTGTGAGAATGATCCGATGTGACTACGATCAAGGTATCATCTACGCTGCTGTGCTGGCGTGCCCAGCGCACGGACTTGTCAAACTCGGCCGTCTCATCGATGGCTCGGAGAGCCAACGTATCATGATGTCCGTGATCGATGCGTCCACCCTCGACAAAAAGGAAGTAACCACGCCCCGCACTCTGGCGTTCTAATATGCCTAGCGCCACCTGCACCATCTCCTCCAACGTTGGCTGCTGCTCGGCATCCGCATCCAGATGGTATGCCATATGATAGGGCGCAAACAGGCCAAGCACACGCGACGTCTGGTTCGACAGTTCCAATAGCTCGCGTCGTGTTTGCACATAGCGGGCACTGTTTGTATGTTGACGTTGCCACTCCTCGATGAGATTACGTCCATCAAGGCGGCTCCCTGGACCTCCGCTGACATCCCGTGCGCTTGCCGGTAAAAAGTTCTGGCGGCCGCCGCCAAGGATAACATTTAAATTTTTGCCCACATCTCCGAAAATTAATTGCGAAGCAATGTCTGGACAGATGGTGGGATCGGCATTGTCTCCTAAAACATCAGCATCGCTCTCCCAGTTGCGATTGGCAATGTGAGCATAGACGCCTGCTGGAGAAGCGTGTGTCACCGATGTCGTCGTTATTAATCCCGTTGCCATGCCCTGTCTTTGAGCCCAGTCAGCTATCGATGCAACATGATTGGCACTCTGCGCCTGCGCCTGGCAATCTTTCAACTGGACCGCAGCCGTCACACCGATCGTTCCATAGTTCGCCTTGACGCCACCCAGATAAGCGGTAGCAGTACATGCTGAATCAGCGACTTGCATATTGGCACAATACGTCTTACTGAGTCCCACGTATGGGAATTGTTCAAATGCAAATTGTTTCTCCTCGCCCCCCAAATACACGCGTCCGGCTGTGATTGTCGGTATGGACATGCCGTCGCCCATGAAAAGCATTATGTTGTGGGCTAGTTGGGTATTTAGACGCATCTTGCTCTCCAGTTGTTGATCCAATGTCTGTTGGGCAAGTCCCCGCCAGTACTCAGCGTATTGTTCTTCCGCTTTCTGTGGATTAAAGGAGATCAGCGGCATGGAACGCTTTAAGCGGGTATAAACCGTGGCAAAATCCGGATGCATGCGTAGTTCCGAATCTCGTGTGGGCAGCACTGAGAAGATTCATAAGGTACAAGAGGGTACAGTTGTGTTAATTTGCTTAACTGAACTTATAAGTATGTACGTATTAGGCACTCTGACTTATTACTTACCGAATCCTTTAGTCAACGCTATAAGCCCGCTTATTACGAAAAATTGCAAGATCATTTCTCGTGCCTATGTTCTTCCTTCGTATCCGCTATCCACTGTACTAACTACGTACTGTACTGTGTACTGAGCACGTTCCGCTCTCGACTGATAACTAGCCGCACGAGACCTGCGGTATTTATAGTCGTGTTCGATTTCATAACAGGCCATCGGCAGCTGATAAGCGAAAATCCGTAAAGGGGAATCGATGCTAACCTCGCCTTCGTCGCTTCTTTGTTTCGTCGTCGTACCTCGCCTAGCACGTGTTGCATGTATGCATGCATGTGCTCGGTTTTGATTTTGTTTTGTTTTTGTTTTGGCTTCGCTCGATGTGCTTCGCAAATACATGTTTTCTTCTGAGCGTTATCAATATCCGCAGCGAGCCTCTTTAACGTTCTTGATGCTGCTGTCTGCCTGTCGTAATTGCGGCTCATCCCCGACCCATACTCGTTGTTTTTATGATTCTTTTGCCTGTAGATCGGAGCTCATGAGCAATATTTTATGTTCACGTGATCGCATTGCCTTAGAAACATAATTATTGCTCTTAGCTGTAACTCATAAATTATTACCGTCATAAAAGCATATGCGAAGTAGGCCTAATAGTTTTATAATGACATAGTACCCGGAAGCAATCTTTGCGCATTTTCATTATATATATATATTTATTTAAAAGAAATAAGTACATTTAGTATGTATTGAATTTTCATATTTCATATATTTATTTTGAAAAAACCCCTTTGGTGTGTGAATGGCAAAATTGCCATTCATCACGAGTTGCTGTTTGTAGCGCAGGCGCTGGCATTCAAAATAAAAGCTCAATTGTTTGACAATCGCGATGACTCCCACATTTTGCTCTTAATCTCTCATGCGCGCGCTCTTTTTAAAATGCTCTCTTGCACAGCATCCGATGAGGCTTCTGACGATGCTGCGCCAAGAAATTTCTTGGTTAGAGAGCTTCTGGTCTGTCAATGCGCATTAGGCCAAAATAGTTGTTGGTTCGCATGCAAAACGTCAAAATCGCATAAGCTAAAACATTTTTATACCAACGGCGCGTTTTTAATTTTTTCTACACTTTAAGAATATATAGAGAAAAAGCAAAACAAAAAGACAAAAAACCAAAAAGCTAATACAACTTTTCGCCCAATATTTGTTGTTTTCTAAATCACAAATACCTATAGATATATATAAACATATATATTTGTATATGTATATAACTAAATCAACGCGTGTATATAACATACAAAATCTCAAAAATTTTCAAATAATAAAAAAAGGTAATCATTTATAAAAAGTGTGTGCAAATTAACTATGTCAAAAAATCTAATATTTTTAAATAAAAAAATACGTGTAACTTAATTTCTCATCACAATTTGCTTATGTACCTCGAAATGGTCTTCAAATAATTTGTCAAATTGTAAGGCGACAAATGTTCGCAGTTTTTTCCTTGGTTCTATTCGGATATTTGTGTGTATAACTGTATAAATGAGAAAGCATTGTGTGGACATACATATGTACATGTGTTTATTATATTATATACACACATATCGTTGTACATACATACAAGTATGTACAGAAAAGGACATTAGGCTGATGCGTGATGTAAAAGACTGATATGAAAAGCAACCAAACATATTTGCAGATAATAATACATAACAAATATAATGTGTTAGTGGACTTATTGAAATTATTTACATACATGCGTATGTACAAATAGTGTTTGTACTATTGCAGACTTGCATAGATACATATTATATATTGCACAATTGTAAGCACATTAAAGTAATGGTTATTAAAAGCAATTAGTTATTTTATGGCGATGATCAGCAAGTGTGAAGGCGTTTCTATTACAATTTTTAATTACAAATATAAACTAAGTGAGGAAGTTTCACAATTACATTTTGTTTTTATTCAATAATGTTCTAATAGAATTCCTTATTACTATAAAATCTATAAAAAGTTTGTTTTCGATACGATGGTTATCGAACATACGTAGACATACATACAAACAAATATGCATGTGTGAGTAAATATGTTTTAAGGACAATCTGACAAGTTTTAATTGGGTTAATTAACAGTTAAAAAGAATGTTATCATTTATAAGACAATAAGAGTTAGGTTTCTAGCAACAATAAGGTGAATAATAACCTCAAAACTTTACGATATAGTTAGACTTTATAGGAAACTCTTATTAGAGCATCAGAAACTGAGAGAACTTCAGCAATCACTTGCAAGTAGAAAATAGCAAAAAGGTACCCAAAACTATTCCAAACATACTAATTGTGGACATACCTACATAGTATAACTTGTCGCTTTGTCGTTTGACAAAAATTTTCAAATGTAGATGTTGGCCGTCCAGGCAAACAAACTTTTAACTTAGTAGCCCACAATCAGACGAGCACAACCATTGATGATTTTGTGAAGGAGTATTATATACATATATGTGTACATATTTGGTAGATATGTATATATTTTATAGATAGATGTGTATGTATGTGCATTACCACAATTTTTGATGACAATTGCACACTGTCTTAAATAACTGTTTGCATCCAATGAATCAAGAACTTTACAACGCTTCAATGTATTTATGGTAACTGATATATATAAATATATATTTTTTTAATAAAACTAATACAGATTTCTCAGTGTGAATAGTAATTTGTTGAACTTTAGTTCCTCATTAGTTAAAGTTAAAGCGAGTTTTCACTATTTGTGCACAATGAATGTGCTGTCAGGTTGTCAGCATTTACCGGATGTATGTTCACGACCAAAAAGGATGAACGTTAACGAAGCTGCACGACACGAACCAAGGAAGCGACAGTACCAACGAATGAGTTCGGCTCACAAACGAACGGTTTAGCTTCAGCTTCAAAGCTACGATGTTTTGGCGAGAGTTAACTTTACTGTATCATTGGGTGCGTTGTTTGAATGAGTGCTCGTTGAATGTGTGAGTAATTGGAGACTTACTTCTCTTAAAGGAGAAAGCGGGGGAGGCATGTTGTTTTCCACTGGAGATTGAAGGGATAGTGAATGGTTTGGGATAGAGAACAAACAATAAGAAGCAAAGCACACGATGCTACCCTGGCTATCAGCGGGCTGGCGCAATTCACAGTTTTATGATATGAAATGGCGCCAGTTGTAGATTTATCGATGTGTTGGAGCATGAAATTATGAAAACATTTCAGTTTGTTTTTCTTCATATGCGAGTACATATGTATGTACATATGTTCACATGTATTTTCAATAGGATCATTTATACATACTTCGTAAAGAGTACATATGTATCTTACTATGTATGTGCATATGTATACATGTTTATGATTGTGTTTATTTTCTTCAACTTACGTACATACATTTGCTGTTGTTGCCCTCTTTGTTTTATGCTTTTGTGGCCGAGCTCAGTGACTGATGCTTCGTTTGTTGCAGTTTCCTAATGACCTTATCGCAATAGTACTGAGTCTGTTGGGGCTGGGCTTGGGACAAAGACCGAAGCACTGCAAACCACTCCAAAACTACGGCATCGTTTAACCTTCACCCAATTTTTCGGTACTTAAACAGTAATAAACCTCTTCTCTTGTTTTCCCTATTTACATTTTTCATCCAACCATATTCGCGCCAAGAGTTTAACGTTGTGAAACAAAGTGAAGCATATTGGCGACAGAAGTTATTGAGTACTTGCAGCTGGTGGGCTCTTTAATTTAAAGGACGGCCTTACACTTACACCTAATCGCAGTCATACGCCTTCGTATGTATGCACATAGTTATGTATGTATAAATATATACAAAAAGTATGAGGCGTAGTTATGCATAGAGTGCTCGAATGCATTGGATATATGTATGCACATACATATTTCTGGTAATATAATTTTGTGCGCAGGATCTCGATAGTCGAGGGAGAATCCCTGGATAACATCATGGTAACGAGCACTTGCAACTATCTATATCTACGAGTGTGTGTGTGCGTGTGTGCGTCCAACAATTGCATCTGTACAAACAGGTTGCTGTTGCTCCTTGGGGTACAGTTGTGTTGTGGCATAACTCTTCTGGTTGACCATAACTTGAAGTGAAATCAAATTCGATTTAAAATGAGTGAGACAAAAGTTAAATTACATAGCTCTGAACTATAAATGGTTTAATAACTAGCGAACTAAGTTTTTAAGTGGAAAATCGTGAAGTGGACACAAATAAAAACCGGATCTTTATGTATGTATATCAACGCATTTCGATTTTATATGTCGAATATGTCTTACTCCATTTATTAGTACTTCTAATAATTTTATTTATATTGAGGTAGCGAACTATGTTTTATTTATTAACTATGAGTTGGGAAATGGAGGGGGAATGGAGATTTGAGAGGGTTAAGGTGCGAATTTTTATTTATAAACTATTTATTGCACGATCGATACAGCAAAGAACTTTAATTAATGACAATTACATACATATATTAAAAACACATTTTTTTGATTTCTTCTTCCGGTCAAGTTATAAACCTTCATATAAACTGAATTGGATGATGAACTCTCCTCTTCTTGCCACATCTTGAAAGCATACACAATACAAACAAATTCTTGAGTATTAAAACAAACAGCAGAAGCAACAAATTTAAAGTGAAATCTGTTCAACAGCTGTACATGGAAATGAGAAGCCAAAAGCAGAGGTCGAGTTTTAATTTGTATGTACATAGCTTGACCGTTTGCAAATTATTGAACCTATAAAAGTTTTTAATTAAAATTCAAATGAGACAATTTAAACTCGCTGCTCATATTATCTCAAAACAAAATACGATTGCTTTTACAGTATTAGTGTTTGTTAGGTACAGTAGGTTCGGAGCAGGAGCAAAGCTGGAGACAGAGACAGAGGGGCAGTAACAGACACTAGCATGAAGTGCGTACGGTGTGCGTGTTAAATTTTAATTGATTTTTCCCAACATATGTATGTATGTATGTATGTATGTATTTAGGAGTTGCACACAGACGCAGAACGATTATGAATATATGCAAGTATGTATGTCTTGTGTACATTTCAAATGCTTGCGTAGAAGTGTATGTACATACATTCATATGTCCGCATGTATTCACTTGATAATGCGAAGTAAAAAACATAAAGTTAAGTGTGGAGCAGCAGCAACATCAGCATCCAATACACTAGCAAACGAAAACACACACAAAATACAAGCACAACCACACACATACACATTGGTGATACATGGAGTGCGTTAAAGTGAAATGGCAGACAGTCAGGCGTGCGAATAAACAAATACACACACACACGCACACACAAGCACGCACGAGTATGCGACGAAGCAAGCGCACGACGACCGAGAATCAAAGCTCGGAATTGAAACTCGGGTTGTGTACATTAATGAGCAAGCTTCTGTGTGGTAGGGCGGCCAGAAGGGGGGTTTTACTGAGAGGACAATTCAAGGAGCCAGTGAAAAACATTTTATAACGTTTCAGTTGTTGTTTGCCTTAATGTTATTGTTGTTGTTGTTGGTGTCTGTAGGTTGTTATAGTTGGTTGTTGTCGGAATCGCTGTGATTGTTGTTGATAACGGTTTTGTATAGCCTGCTGTGTTGAGTGTCTGTATCTGGGTAGCCGTGTGTGTACGTATGTATGTATCTGTACCTGTATGTATACATACATTTTGTAGTCTGTCCTGAATCTGTATCTGTTTTTGTATCTGTATTTGTGTGCTGTTTTGTGTAGCCTAGCATTTATCGATTTGTTTTGACTTTTACATATATACAAGCGTATTATTTAATATAAAAACAACGATAACAAGAGAAGGCGAAATTGGAAATGGTCGAGAATGAGGGAACTAAGGGTGGAGGGTGTGTTTGTGTGTGTGTTTCTGAGGCATCCTAGAGGGTATCCAAACTAAATATGAGAAACTTTAGGTTACTTTTTGGGACAACAACAACTATTTTGGCGCAATATGCGGCAAAATTAGCAACGACCCAAAGTTCAATTGAGTATAACGCATTAAGTAATTTCCCCAGCAATAATATTGCTTAAGCTTCTAAGCAAAATGCTTTCAGCTAGCACTTTATCTTAAATTTCATTTTTCTTTCGATTGTGCTTGCAGTTATTTTTTTGTAGATCGGTTTTACCAATAAGTAAATATGTATTTTAAATTTGTGTAATGAAGAACTGCCTGAGAATTTGGTTAGAGATGTATATAGTACAAATTCATAAGCTATTTAATGAAGCAAAGCAATTACATAAGCACAAAATTTAATTAAAGATAAATTCGAACTTACATATATGTAGTAGTACATTCAAAATATTCCGTAGAGTACTAACCATACCAGTTAGATAGCAAAAGCTGCTAAGATGATATTGCAATAGGCGTTTCTTGTAATACAAACGTATTTCTTCAATACCCTCTACAGTTTTTGTCTGATTGCAAAATTTCAGGAATCTTAAGGACTGGAGTTATTATTTTAAGTACCAAAAATTTCTCTAGTTCTAAAATTACGCTTGCTCTTCGATTTTTTTCGACTGGCAGGGTCGAAAGTAAGCGTGGCAAAAATCTAAACAAACTAAGTGCTGCAAACAAAAATTAAGCTTTATCTCTAGTTTGTGAGATCTAAGTTTACATACGGAAAAACAGACTATATCACTTCGGCTGTTGACGCTGATCAAGAATATATAATTTATGGGGCGGAGATGCCTTCTTCTTTCTGCCTGTTATATACAGGTAAAGGGTATAAAATGTCTCGAAAGAAAGCTTTCATGGGTACTTCACTTCACTGTACTTTATAATGATTAAATACATTCGAACTATTCAGAATATGTGTAACAAAAAATTTTGAAATTCTTTATGTTTAGAGATATTTTCTTCTTTACTTCATAAAGCAAACAGAGTGTTTGGTGTGAATATTTTAAAAATAAAACTTTTTTTCTATTTCTACAGGTTGATGTTAAATACCTGTAATCCAAAATGCATGTCAAGCCGTCCTCTATACAAAGAAAATATTATAAAATATGTAACTAACTCTAAAAGGAAAACTTCTTTAATAATAATACACATTACATTAAATGCCTCTCGCTAAACGAGTGGAAATTTGGAAAATGATCGCTCTGTCGTTGGCTCACCTTCTGCTCGCGCGTGTCAAATAAAGCATAGGGGAAAAATAAAAGAAAATATAAAAATAATATATGAAAAGCAAGCGATAAACCACACACAAACCGAACGAAGAAAAATTAAATAAAAAAAAAAACTATAATAGAAAAGTTGAAAAGTATTAACGCGAATTATAATAACATCATCAGCGACAGCAACAACAGCAGCAACAACAGCAGCAGCAGGAACAGCAACTGCCGCTACAAAGACAACAATAACTAATGCATAGGCGAGAACAGTAAAAGCAAAGTGGACGCCGGATATAGAAATGCTCATCCCATAGTTAATATGTGCGTATACATATACATATACTTACACATATGTACTACACACAATCGTATGCACAGATGTGTGGCATACAGAGCCGTGGATTAGACAGGCGTTGCCGCCTTTTGCCGTTGCCAACGACAATCAACATCAACATCAACATAAACATCTAGAGAATTCGTCATACGCACTGTGGGACACGACACAAACAAATGCATTACTTGATTAAGAGGTAAGCTTAAAATTCAATTGAATCGCAGCTAACTCTTAGTTATTTACTTTTTATTTGGGGAGGATTTTATGTTGCTCCTACACGAGGAAGTCCAAGTGTGAATATTAGTATTCTATGTTACTGTATGCACAACTATCATATTTATCGAATGAAATTAACGATAACTATTGTGCCATTATGCCTTTTTTCATCGGCATTGTTCTCAAGAATCTGGCGTGTGTTGAACGACATACTAATACAACTACACAAATGTTTGAGAATGGTATAAGTATGTAGATTGTAAACATGTGGATGGCATAGACAAAAATAAAAACAGAACGTTTAATGATGTGCTGACAAAGACAACATACACTCAATCACATCAACTCACTTGATCATAAATATGTTATGATGGCTATTATACTCAAATCGCAATAACTATAATATTGCAGTGGCTGAGCATGAAGATATACATACATATCTATCAATAACGAAATGCAGTTTAGTAAAGACTGAAATCTAAAATTAATTGAAATATTAAACAAAATGTTGGTAGATACGGCACAACAATTCATAGATTAGAATAGACAATAACAAACCAAACTTGCATTTGTATTTTTGAGAATTTGTCAAATTTATGACTAAGCCAATGCCAAACAGACAGTTGACGTCACTGAAAAGATGGAATTTCTAAATGAACATTTATTTCATGTGTGCTGTTCGTGCTGAGGTCTTTGCAATAGTATTACGTATGAGGTAACAATTTTTTTTCAAACCTCAAACGAACAGGGTGTTGTGAAGATCGGGGAGACGGTTAAAAGAAAAATAAAGTATTTTATGAAATGTTCATTCTATATATATGACATATAGGTCTTGTTGTTTTGATCTATTGCTGATAAAGTGAAAGTCAAGTTATGTTAGAAAAGCAATTATTCATTTTCACGAGTTTAGAAAAGAAACAAATGCAAATATTTGTATTTTTTATGGGATTATTTCATGCAAGAATACTCACAGCTTAATATGAAAAGTGTTTTCTTTCACGATTTAATTACTATCAATACCTGTCCAACATAAAAAGAATCTTAAATGATTGCAAATTAATTATTATTATTTATTTATTGTAGTTTTCTTACTTATTTCCCTCCTGTTTTATTTTTTCCGCATTGTCACAGAGTCTGACGTCTCGATGGGAATAGAGACCCCGTCGCTAGTCTGTCAGCGGCGGCTGCTTGAAAAAACTATTAATTTGTCCGAGCTACGCAAAATATATTTATTTCGAACAAATACACGTGTGGCAAGCAGAGAGCTGTAAAGTTCTTTTTAACAAATTTATATGGTTTACAGTCACTAAAAATGACAATCTTTCAATATAAAGAATCCCTAGGCTTTATTATTATAGAACTGTAACGATTAAAGACAAAGATCTAAGGGCTTAGATAAGACTGTTATTTGTGCAAAGTTATAATACTTTTGTACCGATTTGTTAGCGGATATGCAAGTCAATTGATTAGCTGTGAAGTTTAAAGGCAAAAGTAAACCAGGAAAGACTACATAAGAGTAAGCACTATCTATTTCGTCCTTATTTAGAGTAACAATCTTAGTCCTTTTGGAAGTTTAAAGCGGGTAGACAATTGACTCTATAGAGTATTATGAATGTGCCAGCAAATTACAATGGTGTCGCTTTATGATTAATTAAAATTGCATTTAAATTGTATCTTCATGTCCGAACTGCATTCTTAGCTCACAGTCTGACCGACTTGCAGGCTTGCCATGTGCCATGTGCCATATGCCATACGCCCTAACATGCGAAGCCACTGGCGATAATACATAATTGGAAGACGTCTGGCGACCGGCAGGCAACTAGTACAGACAACAACAGGTGGTCGGTAGTCACCTCTCTATATAGCTATATAGTGGCAGACAGAGATAGGGAGCTGATCAGAGCAGGTTGCCCTTCCTTGAGCTCCCCGTTGCTGCGTTTGCTGGCGATGAACGGAGCATGTCCATTAGCTGATTTAATGAAATCGTAAATCAAATGAACGGATTGCTAAAAATATACGCGCGCGTATTTTATGATTTTTGAAGTGGAACTTATGCCTGTACAATAACACACAAAAGAATAAAAAAAAAGAAGAAAAAAAAAAAAAAAAAAACGAACGGCACCGCAACGCCGAACAATAGATGACTCGTGGATGATTGTGCCAAAACTATAGTACTATATGAGACTGCTGGCATGCTTGTATCACACATGTGTTCTTGTATGTCCCTGTATTTCTTTGAATCAGTCTAGAGGTATATCAGAATGCCTACAAATATTTGCATCTAACATACATATACATATAAATATACATATACATATATGTTATGTATGAGGCACTATGTAGACTGTAGACTGTAGACTCGTGTGTGTTCGCTTCTAATGATGAGCACATGTAATGTCTTGTATTGCAAAACTTGGCGTTTCATTTCTTCAATTCTTGCAGTGAATAGTGCATACTTTTGCATACAATTTTTGGTCGATTTTGGTTGATTTTATTCTTCCTCTTAATGTTGTGTCGCGTTTGCTTTGCTTTTCGTTTATTTTTATAATTATGTGGCTGCAGGAAATGTATGTAACAGGCAGAAGAAGGCATTCCGGATCTCTTAGAGTATATGTAACTTTTTTTCCGACACTTGTTATTTTTGCACTCCGATTAAGTTTGTTTCACTTTTTGCGCCACACCCACTTCAGCCCCCACAAATCTAAATATATCGAATAATAAGCGTACTTTTGAAGCTGCAGTCGAATTTCGAATTTATGATTCTTGCAAATTTGAATGCGATCAGATACAAAAATTTTAGAATACTGTTCTATTGAAAATGGAAAGCGGGTATCTCACAGTCGAGCACACTCGACTAGTGGTTTCTTATTTGTTTCATTTTCATTTTTGTTTTTGATTTTCGGTTTTGGCAAAAGTGCCTTCATTGTCGTTATCGTCTGTGACTTACACGACGTATCTTGGCCAAGATTTTGCTTGGCTGCTTTGCCCTCCCGTCGTTACAATTTTAGGCGTCTCTGTCTGGCACTATCGTGGGCATTGGGCGCATCATTCTGCATCTTTATTTAATTAAAGTGTGCTTTATGTGCTCCATTGTGGTTGTACAAGTACACGAGTATGACAACGTCAACGGAGGCGTCTTCTCTCGGCAGCCGTGATTTATGCTAGTCGTTATGCCTTCCGTCATTAACATTCCCATCCTCATCCTCAATCTGATGATGATCATCGCGATCGCGATCGCGATCGCCATCCCCATCCCCATCCTCATCATAGGCAATGATGTCAACCCTAAGCAGCTTTCTTCTGGTGCGTTCAAGTAGCATTCTATTTACGATATTAGAGATGATCAAGTTTTACCTTCATCGTCTCTCATTGTTATTTATTGTGTGCATTAGTCAACTTTTCTATAGCTTTTCTATTGTTGTGACTAATTTTATTTTTTTTCTATTTTGGCGAGCATTTCAAATTTTAAATTTAATTTGACTTTATTGTCAACAGGTTTGTACCGTCTCATGCGCTCAAAATCCTAAAAAAAAACATAAATGTTCACTTACTGTGCCAGAAACTTAACTTTTACATATAGAAACATGTGCAAGATACCATAGCACGTTGTTGCACTTTCCTTAACAGCGAGCTAGAAATTCCTCACACGCTGTATTACAAGTATGCACAGAATAGCTTTATGTTGTGTACATATTGTTTACATTTTAAAATTGTAATGCGCCATATTATTTTTCTATCTACGTACATGGATGTAGGTATATTTGATCAGTGTCAATTGTCTATATAAATCAACGGCGAAGCTTTTGAATATTGAGTGCAGTTCGAAAAATACACTTCTAATAATTGCGATGATTACGTGCGGATTAGAATGGCTGAACCAAAAATCAATGTTTTCTCGGAAGTTGGCAAGGATAAAGAGTTTAAATTTCACCTGATGAGACTAAAGAATAATATTAGGACAAACAAGTAAGAAAGCCACAGACGAGTGTATTCGACTGTGAGATACCCGCTACTCTTTTTGAATAAAGCAAAGCAGTGTGGTATTATTCTTATATACCAAATTCGTAAGTTGCAAAAATATTAAAATATGGCGTAGACTGTATTTGGTATGTTAATATAGTACTACATTCAAAATATACCAGATTGTTACCCAAAGCAACTAAGATCCGTAGTAAGTAGGCGTTTTCTTTTCAAACAAAAGTATTTCCAGCAAGCACATAGTTAGAATACCCTTTATTCTATGGGTAACGGGTACAAAAATCTAGCACACAGGTGGTTTTATTATGAGGACATCAAATTATATTCCTTTTAAAGACATTCGACGCGTTTGACAATTAGTAATGTAATTTAATAATAGCTCCTTAAATTTGTTATTTAATAATCGAGGTCAAAAACTCCTCAATTTGTTGAATAAATGGTCAGTTCGTGCCCTGCGAATAAACATAAATTATTTGTGCGATAAAAATATTGATATGCGATAAAGTGCGGTGCAAGAGAGTATATTAGATTCGATTGGCGTTTGTTTGTTTAGATTCGATACACGCGAATGATTTTAATTGGATTTTGATATGAAAGTCATCCGCCGACAAGAGCCTGTCGATTTCCATATATTCTTGGCGTTTACACGGCTGCACAGTGTATTTATAGCTTGTGGTCTAACATTGAAAAAAAATACGAACACACTGTCGCAATCGTCTATACATAATTCTATATTCATATGTATGTCTGAATGTATTCTTGCTTGCTGTCTAATTCTAGCCATAGTAGTTTTTATACCCGCTACCCATAGGGTAAAAGGGTATTATATCTTTGTGCCTCCATGATAGGTATGTAACAGGCAGAGGCAGGCACATCTGACCCTATAAATTATATATATTCTTGATTTTAAAGATAGAGTCTCGAATTTTGGAGAAAATAATTTAGATCAAACAAAATCTGTAGAAGTTATTTAGAAAATATTTTTGTAAGGGTACGCTAATTTGGCTGAAAATCTGGTATATTTTGCACTCAACGATATATTTTGGATCTAGAACTATATCAATAGACCAAATATGTATAGCCATTGTTATACATTTAGTATTTTTGTGGAACATTAATTTGGTATATTTGAAAATTAATGCCGCTCTTTTCTGTTTTTATTAAAAATTGGTAGCGGATATTTCACAGTCGTGCTATAGCTTTTTTACTTGTTCATATTAAACACACGAAGAGAGAAAAGCATTCATAGTTAGACGACAGTTCGCAGCTGTTCGTTTAATCAACAGGGCGATTTCCATTGGCTTGTTAATATATTAATTAATATATTTAATCATTAAACCAACGAGCATAATAAATAAATAAAACATACGAACGAAGCAATGAATTTACAAGTTAATTGTACTTTGAATAATTTTGTCAGCCCTTGGTAAATTCACTTGTCACCTATTAACAAATAATAATTTGAAACATATAAAAATTGGATTATGTTTTGGTATATTTTCATTTGATGAATTTATTAGAGCTTAAAGCAACACATTACGATCCATGAAGAGACGCACCTTGCATTTTTCGATGCTTATTATGGACAGTCAGTTTGACTGACACACTCACGTTCAACGTACGATTACATATGTGGAATTTAAGATGTTAAGCTAATCATGGAATTCCTGGGGTGCTTGATATTTGCTTTTCACATGCATTTGCTGTTTGTCGAAGTGTTTCTTCTTGCCGATTAGGCTAATATTGTTGTTGCTCTTGTGGTTTTCACCATTCCTGGTGCTGCCATATCGCCCCATAGCTCTTTTTATTGCTGTGCTTTAGTGGGCGCCTTGCCAAAGCATTTTCTGAAACAAATTGTCGTCGCGCTCGACAACATTCCGCGTGCTTACGCCTTACTACCGTCCTGGCATCGGCATCGGCATTGGCATCACCATAAGCACCAGCCTCAGCATCAGCATCAGCATCGGCATCGGCGACGACCCAGTGAGACGCACTGTACCAATGATGTGTATTACTCGTACTATGCAGACTGCATTCGAGTATGTATGAATATACATATATTATATTTTAGTTTTTAATTACAAAATACCGAATGCAGATACTTAAACTTTCTGATTTTGGCGTTGGTCAAAATTATCCATTCTATAACATCTATTTGTCGTGCTCATAAAATGTCATATTGATTGAGATCGATCTGTTAGTATTGTCCAAACTCTAAACTTTAAGTGCAGAATTAAATCTCGCAATATTTTCATTATACAAACAGCCATAAGATGGTTCGTTTTCTTTACTATCATTAGCCGGACAGCTTTCTTACAGTAAAACATTTGCGATTTTAATACTTGAACTAATATAAAAATAAAACTGTAAGGAATTACAATTAAATAACTAAAGCAAAAATAGTCTGATAAATCTCGTACACAGATACAGCGACTATTGTGTACAAAAATAAATATTGAGAGACATATAGCTAAATGAGATACTGAAAGACTGAGACGAAAGACAAGCATCTATCGTAGAGGTACTGTCTTATGTTAAAGAATAAAGAATAGTGCCTTACAAATGCCTACGAATACTCGTCGAATAAATAATAAGCAATATCATAAGGCAAATGTTATCATTATCAATGTCACACGGCATTCTTAGTTAGATATTTAAGTGCTCAGTCATGCCAAATCTCACACACAACAAGTTAGTCAATCAGTCACTCAATCAGCCAGTCAATCATTGAATCAGTATGTCATCCCAGTGATTCGTAGTAACTCAATCCTGTACCCAAATTCCATCAAACATATCTGCTAAACAATATCAATCTCCTCATAATTTTTAATTGTGTTGTACATCTGATGTTGACATACTTTATCCGCTTAACCTCAGCGTCGCTGCCCATGTGAATGTCTTTATTTCGTATTCTTTTAATATATGAAAAGTATGTACTATGTTTTTCTTTCATCAATTAAATGCTTAAATGTATCAAATTTTGTTCTATTGTCATTGCTATTGTACATACATATTATATAGTATTATGTTTTTAATTTTATCTGTCTGTTTTGTGTGTTTTTCATTTAATATCAATCAAACAACGAATATGTTCTATCATACAAAAACCTTTTTGCAGATTTATGATTTTGTATCCCCATCATCACCACCACAACCACAACAACAACAACAACAACAACAACAACTACTACTACTACAAATACAACTATAAGAACAAGAATAAGCACCAACAAGAACAAGAACACCAGAATATCAACTGCGGCAAGTGTGACGATGGCTGCTATAAATACGGTAAGTATTCGAAAATCGAACACCGGTAACAACAACAAAAATGCCACTGCAACATTGTGTGTAGGCAATCATTTATAACTACTACTTATGTATTTTTGTACGAGAATTCTTAATTACTCAGATGAATTTATAAACCCAATTTGGCCTTCAGTGTGTGTGAGCAACATCAAGTTAATCGTCACGCTAGACTATCTTTCTAACAGGTAGTATAACTGATTGTCAAGTGTGCAGAATCCTTCAGTAATCAGTTCCTGCTGAATGACATGATTTCTTTTCGATTTAGTCGGAATGCTGTTAAAAATGGTGTCAACTCTATCAACTCTATTGTAGCAAACAAGAATTGTAATTCATTAGTATACACTCCGGCCCAAAATTATAAGACACCCCTTAAAGTTGTTTCGTTGCAGCTCGGAGCAGAATAGGAAACTAAAAAGAGCGAAATAGAAAAGAAAAATAATAATAAAAAGAGTGAAAAATAATAGCACAAGGAGTGATCCACAAAATATGCTATTTTTTTGCTTTGTTTCCATCTTCCGTTTTCAAGTAACGGGAAAAAAACACACACGTTACATTTTGAGCTAGGCTGCACGTGTATCAAATTTTCTTGTTGAATTTACAAAACGTAAGCAAAAAAACGGAGCAAAAAAAAAGTTCGTTTTTGATAATTTCTGATATCGGAACTGAATGCAAAAAGCAGTGATCTGATATGATGATTACAAATTTGAATTATCTGCTGGATGTATGTATTTACTTATGTTTATGCTTATGCATTTTGTAATTCGGAATGAATATTGAAAGCTAAATACATATGTTCCAGCCGATAATCTAAATACAATATTAAGGTAGACAATAATAAACTATTTCTTACAATTTTGCAACTAGCTAGCAAAAGATATTAATTATCATTGTGATTTGTGTAAATCAAATAAGTCAGTCGCAGTTCCTTCTTACATTTCGCATGAGTGTCATTCAGTAAAAATAGTGATGGTTGCCTCAACAGAGTTCATGTCAAATACAATTTCAAGGTCTAACTTCGACAGGTGTTGTTACAGGACGTACATACTGTTTGTTTATGTTACTTAGTTTTTCTTTTTCCAATGCTGCATGATAACATACGAGTATTACATATTGACATGTTGAGCAAGATTTTCTTCAGCGTATTCACTCACGTACGCACAAGTCGCAGTCTTCTAAAATAATAAATAATTATTTGAATTAACCGTTAGCATAATTTATGATCGTATAGCTTGGCAGGCCTATGGTTTTTGTTTAAATTATGTATCCAAGTGATTTATTGTTTGGCTATTTCTCAACTCTTGTATTGCGAGCGACCTTAATTGAATAGTAAGAGAGGAAACAAACTAGAAGCTACCCTCTATAGAGATATATACTAATGTTAGTTTGAACACCAATTGCGTTTAGATGATTGTCAATCATCATCATAATTTCCTGTAAATTTTCTATGACTCGAGCATTCAGATAAACTGACAATATATGTAAATTTATAATTGAATATAATATTTAGATATCAATTCAGGTATTTCGTTTACAAGTACTACGAAGAGACTTTGAAGTAACATACCTCATCTCGAACTATTCTCGGACAGCCCATCGTCAACTTTTCCACTTGTGGCTGTTGGTCTATTAGCAGTGACCAGAACTGGACAGCTTTTATTTACTATGCTGCGCTGTTTATCTTGCTCACAACAAAACAATAACATTTTTGTTTATTTTTGCTGCTGGCAAATTATAATGCGCCGACGCTTTTAATTTATACGTATATCTTACTTTAAATTTTCAATGTGCTCATTAAAGGTGGTCGAAGTTGGGTATTTTATTTTCGTACATGTAACAAACTTGATGGGTATATGTATATTTGGCGTTATAACTAACCAGAATGACTATAAACACATAAAAATTGAATTGAAAGTGTATTAGAATAAGTGAGAACTATTTCAAAGTTCATACTTCTTGTTCTTGTTTATTTACTCTTATAGTACGTTGGTTTAACAGCAAATGCAGGTCTTGTTTATTATTTGCATGATGTGGTTTAAAATCCATTAATGACTTATTCACCAGTACTAACTAAAAATTATTTTCATAAATTTAAGGCATCAGTATAAGCGTATGTATGGGAGAGTGTAAGAGCCAAAAGAAAAATCAAACATTCATGATTAAATTGTTACATTAATCTTGTTTGAAGATTACAGTGGCAAAATATACTTACATATAAGCAATCATTTGGATATTCCTTTACAATTTTAATCCATTCATAAGTGTTTCGCTCATAGCTCAGTTAATATATGTACATATGTACATAATTATTATTATTATTATTAATATTATTATTATTATTATTATTATTATTATTATTATTATTATTATTATTATTATTATTATTATTATTATTATATTATTATTATTATTATTATTATTATTATTATTATTATTATTATTATTATTATTATTATTATTATTATTATTATTATTATTATTATTATTTTATTATTTATTATTATTATTATTATTATTATTATTATTATTATTATTATTATTATTATTATTATTATTATTATTATTATTATTATTATTATTATTATTATTATTATTATTTATTATTATTATTATTATTATTATTATTGTTGAATTATTCTCTTATGTTTGCCATAAGAAATCCAATCCGAAATCCGAATCCGATTCGAATTCCTAGCATTTGCACTGAGACACAGCCCATATGTGAACAGATTGAAATTGGGGGAGTTGGAAATTATTTGACGTTTGCTTAAGCTTAGTGCTTACTGAGACCGAATAGCTGTGCATTTATATTAAATTAATTATGCCGCGCAGAAACTATTAGTTGGAGGATGTGACTTTTTGAATAATCTTAGAATAATCCTCAGTGACAATAGCGCACTCTCGCTGGCAGTCTCGTTGTCTACTATATGTTGGCATCATTTTCGAGAAGTCTACAATGAATTATATATGTTTATATGTATATATATATATATATATATATATATTGGAATTATCCTAAGAATATTTGTATTCATAATTAAGCGGCTTTTAGAATCTGTCACTTTGTGTTTGCACTGCATTTAGGTACCCAAAAGTATACACCTGCCTTTGACGAGTCTTAGCGCGCCGCGCGTGTTGATGTGCAGTGCGTCTGTTGGCACTGAGAGTTCTGTGACTCTGCAATTGAGAGATGGCAACGCGCGTGCTAGTGTGAGTACAAATGTGGATGCCTTGGAGCTAGCGAGCAGTAGGCCAGAGGCGACAGCAACAGCAACAGAAACAGCAGCAACAACAAACCCAACGAAAACAAAGACAAGTGCAACAGTAGCAACACCGTCATCGTCGAGCGTCACAGTACTTGAGGCGTCATCAGCTTCAGCGTCGGTATTAGAAAATGCATTGACCATTGGCTATCCGGATCCGGACATGTTAGCAGATGTTTTGGGCACCATACAGACAGCCTGTAAGTCGTATTCAGTTCGCAGTGCCGAGCAGAGCATCAAAAAACTTAATGCATGTCCCATTTGTAGCTCTCAAAAATAGGCTTGGTAACAGCAACAACAGCAACAACAACAACAACAACAACGACAGCTGCAAAAAAAGTAGCAACAAAAATACCGCCAACAGGAATAGTGCACCAACAATTTTAAATACAAACTCTGGCGCATATTTGAATAATCCAAATAAGATAACCATTACGCGACGGAGTTCGAGCAACAAGATCAACGTACAGACTGTGAGCGCTGCAACAAACACAACCATCAGCAGTATAAGCGGCAGTAAGACCAACTACATTAAGAACTGTCTTATACGCAGCAGCAGCTGTAGCAACACTGCCACCAATGTCACGACGCTGGCGCAGATTATGAGCAACAGCAGCACAAGCAGCGCAGCCAGTTTACTTAGTCAACATAACAATAATAGCAATTGTAGCAACAGCAGTAACTTTAGCAACGCCTCCTCAGTGGGCAGCAGCATAAGCGTTGGCAGTGTCAGTAGCAGCACTTCCACCAACAGCAACAGCAACAGCAACAGCAATAGTAATAGCAACGACAGCAGCAGTGGACACAGCGGACACAGTTCGAGTTTCAAAAGCAACAGTCGAAATGTTCCTGGCATAGTCACAGCTGCAGCATCCACGAACACTACAGCAACTGGCATTGGCATTGTAACAGTCGACACTGCGCCTCGAAAGAGCCGCCCCAAACTATCTTCGCCGACAAGACACGGACCGCAGCAGTGCCAGGTGAGCGAACATTCGATTGCGTAATACAAAAGTAGTATCTGATTTACGAGCAGCAGCCACAGTGAAGCAGAACAGACAAACCATTTGCCATTTGTCACATTTGTAAACAGAAGCCAACTTTAAGGTCATTTGGTTTGCCAGCTATGCACCTCACGGTGTACTCGTTTTATCTGTATAACACATCTTCATATTAACATGGATGTGAATTCGGATTGCAGATCCTATGAAATTTATAACGATCGTATTGGAAGCTATTTAAGAAGCTATAGCAGATCACAGTTCTTGATGATCTGACACTGCTTCTTAAATGGGATACATATCGAATCCTAACCACTTTGCCCATATAGTCTTAGAATGAAGATAGTCCGAAAATAATCAAGTCAAAGATTGCGTACGCGAAAAAGTCAAATTAAACAGCAAATAAATTATTCAAAGTTTCGTTATCATATCCAAGATCTACCATACACATATATAACATATATACATATATGGACCTTATCCATGTATGTATGTGATTTTGTGAAAACGAGCGTAATTAGTGAATTTTGTACGTATACACATCGCGGCTCATTAAAATTTCCAAATCGACAGTTGTGACGGTTGGCGTTTGGTGTTTGGCGTTTGGCGTTTAGTGGTCTTATGTGTACGGCGATCGAGGTCTCCAAGCGATGCTAATTACATTTCACTTGGTTTCTTGGTGAATTTTTGTATAGATTTGTAGCAAGATCTTTGGAAATGCCTCGGCACTGGCTAAGCATAAACTGACGCACAGCGACGAGAGGAAATATATTTGTTCGCTCTGCTCGAAGGCATTCAAGCGGCAAGATCACTTGTAAGTTAATGAAGCATTCGAGTAATTCCGCTGATCCACTTACCCACTCGCCCACTTATCTATTTTGTCCATCAATCTGTATCCTCTTTAGAAACGGACACATGATGACGCATCGCAACAAGAAGCCTTACGAATGTAAGGCGGATGGCTGTGGCAAATCATATTGTGATGCACGCTCTCTGCGGCGCCATTCGGAAAATCATCACGGAGGCGTCACAGCGCAAGCCAACAACACGCTTTCAGCAACATCAGCAGGCGCAATTTGCAGTGGTCAGATGAGTGGCCAAATTAGTAGCAGCAGCAGCAGTTGCAGTAGCACTGCCAGCAGCAACGGCAATGCGGTCACCAACTCTTTGAGTCTCTCCCCGGCAACGGCTAGCGGGGATGCCAGCTCACCGGATGGGGCCACGTGCATACGCACTTATATCTCTACTGGCAGCACTGTGGTGGATGCGGCCACAGGAATAGCGTTGTCCGATGAGCAAATCAAGGCTATGAATCTGCCAATTAAAACGGGAGTTACATTGCTTTCGCCAACAACATCAGTCTCCTCCAATGTATCCTCCACCGCATCTTCGTCCGGTTGTTCATCGGGCGGCAGCAACAGCAATGTCAGTGTCAACATTAGCAGCAGCGGTAGTGTTAGCGCCAGCGTCAGCGGCAAAACTAGCAGCAACACAACAACAGTCGCGGCCAGTTCACCTACCATTATGCTCAGTGATGGCACCATGCTTGAGGGCGAGGGACTAACACGGGAGCAGCTCGATCTAATTAGCAAGATCATGCAGCAGACAAAGCAAACCAGCGCCCAAGTCACAGTCTCGTCTCCTACCAGTGTCAGCTCCTACAAGATTAATACAGAGACCACCCCGATACAGACTCGACCACGGACTTGGAACATGCAATTGGTGAGGATAGTACAGATCTTAAGACTTAAACAAAGTATTTCATTATTGGTTTTCTGCATGTTGGGATCATTTAGCTCAACAATGCCCAGAATGTGACAGTCACGGTTGAGGATGGCACTGATCTAATTACCACTGCCGGTAGCTCCAGCGCTTGCTCCGGGTCTCCTGAGGACGTCAAGGAGGATGATCTAAACCAACAGATTGTGGCTGCCATTAATCCGCACCTGCTAAACATTGTGAAGATTGACAAGCCAGTTGAATGCAATCTATGTCATCGCAAGTTCAAGAACATACCCGCTCTCAACGGGCACATGCGGTTGCATGGCGGCTACTTTAAGAAGGATCCGGAAACAAAGCGTAGTGAGAAGAAAGATGTCAGTGGACCACCATTACAGACAGCCAGCATTGGGGTGCGTGCTCTCATTGAGGAGAAAATCATCAGCAAGCGGAAGGATATTTCTAAGGTAAGGACTCCCCATGCGTATTGTTTGCCCTTTTTAACAGCTCTTTCTTCCTGCAGGGCTCCTTCGTAGTACCTGCCCCACCCAGCAGCTCAAGCAACTGCGGTGGAGGTGGTGGTCTTGGTGTTGTTGCTGGCACTGGCGGTGTTTGTGGAGTGGCTATTACCGGCGCAAGCAGTCAGAGCAACAGTTGTCTACGGCGGTCTGTCAGCGACGTGGAAAGCTTCCTAAATGCGAAGAGTAGTACAAACAGCATCAATAATGCAAATTCGAGCACAACGACAGCGGTGCTGCCGGCAGCCACCACAATTAAGAGCAGCAATGGACTAAGTATCCAGCAAATTGATTTGCCTCAGAGCATTGAGATCTTCAGCGGGGGCCAAAGGCAGCCGAAGACTCTCAGCTTGGGCAGCGGTGCCAATACCATTACCATAACCACCAACAATGTGCCTACCACGACCACAATGAGCGCTCTGACGGCTCTGAAGGGCGGCAGTAATCTAAGTGGCGGCGTTGCTAACCACGCGGATCCCAAGGACTCGACGCTGATTGAGTTGCTCAAGCGGGGCACTCGTATTGCAGTGACCTCCAAGAAGACTCAGTTTCAGTCACAAACCAGTACAAATATGCTCCTTAGCAATGTGGCCGGCACGGAGTTGACAACCATTGGTAGTAGTGTTCAAACCGGTCGTCAGATTATTACTAACAAAAATCGTACAGTGATCATACCTTCGGATGTTCACGTTGTATCCACAAAGAGTAAGGTGATTCCGAGCAGCTCCAGTAGTTGTAGTGGCGCCAGTAACTCTACCAACGTCATCAACAGCAGCAGTAATGCGTGCTCCACAAGTAGCATCTCCTTCTCGGACGGCACGCCGCTCTCCCTGTCGATAGCACCGAACCAAGAGAGCATTACATCTCTGGGCGATTCGAGCAGCATCACAAGCAGGGGAGGTGGTGTCTATACGGTGACATATACCAGCGATGCGGATGCATCGGATCTTTTCGATGATGGCGAGGTGTACAATGTTTCGGATACGGAGATGTTACTGCAAACTGTGGACACCATGGAATTACTGAATGAAGATGAGGACGATCCACAAACAAACACAAACGAACATTCCGATAACTTTGCCCTGCTGAGTGAGACTACCGACGCCGATCACGCAGGGCATGCCCACCAGCTGGTGAAGTTGGAGCCAGAGACTGGTCAGAGCACACAAGTGAAGCACACCACTCCGCTGCCAACTTTCCAGCAATTCCATTCCAAAGAGCTGATCATGCAGAACAGCTCACAAATCCAAGCTATTGCCAACATGCGGGGCAATAGTGGCACTCTCGGAGTGCTTGCGTCACCCCTGCATTCACCCCTTGCCTATCCGACGCCGCCATCTAGCCATGAAAATGTAGCACAATCCTCTCCATTCATCGAGGATGCCGCAGCCCAGTTTGTGGACGCCACACACAGCTTCTTTGGGGATAAGACAGACTTCTCCCATGTGTATTTCAAAACAGACGAGAGCCAGTCCCTGCATCATGCCGAGCTGAGTGACAACGATAATGAGAAAATACTTAAATTAAAATCTGTTCTGGAAGAGAGCAGCTTCGATCCGTCTATCAAGGTGGAAGATCTTTTAAATAACACTGAGGACGATGCCGAATGCGATTTGCACGAGTTTGCCGAGACAAATCTCTCGTTTCTCGACGAGGATCAGGAGTTCCTCAACGATTCGCGTAATGCCACTTCTCCGTTATCCGAGTCATTTTTCACCAGCGGCATTGGTTCTGCAGAGGATGTTAAGCAAGTGCTTCGGGAGGTGCTTCCCGATGAGAATATGCAGTTGCATTTGAGCAGCGAGCAGCAGGGAGAGAATATCATTGATCTCTACTATTTGCCAGGCTTGGGGCTGCAATCGCAAATGATGCCCAACTCCGATGATCCTTTGCTCTCATCCTCGCCGCGTGAATTCGGCCAACAGCGACAGATAGCTTTTCAAGGTTCATCGTCCACAACAGTTACTGTGCAAGCTGCAGAGCCATTGCAAGCAACAACTATGCTTTACGAGCAAACGCCGTCTGATCATCAGCAACAACGCCAGCAGCAAGAGCAACAGCGACAAGATCAACAGATGGAACAGATTTTGCCACAACAGGCTGTCATTCAATCGGATCAGATGCAGTCGCAGCAGCAGCCGCAGCAACAGCAACAGCAGTCAGAATTTATGCTACCCGCTTTCAATCAGGTGGCGTGCCACACAACCTATCTAGATGCTACTCAGCCGACAATACCAATGACGTTGCAGCCATTGAATAGCTTGTTGCAGCCATTGATTTATAGTAACATTTCTGGAGAAAAGCAAGAATTTAATATGCCGCTCAATAGCCGGACAGGGGGACATGAAACAGTCCTCGATGCAAGTCTTCTTTTCGGCTGCGTGGATGGCGATGGTAATAAGCCTGTTAATGCCACAGACACAGTCACAAGCTTACCTGCAGTTGTTCCTAGTTCAGTGAGTGCAGTCTCAGCTGCTGGAAGCATCTCTAATCTGCAGCCATTGTCAAATCAAACAAACTCGATACTGAAAAGACGACTACGCTCCAATGGAGCCCAAGATATGCACAAACTGTCGAAATTTCATACACTCTCGCCGCATCGCTCGAAGCTACGCAAACCCTCTCGCACTCATTATACTCCGGCCCCCATACTAAATCCTGATCGCAAAGGCACCGGACTCTACTGCAATGTACGCAAGCAACTCGGTCAGGGAATATTTGATAATTTCGATGATGACTTTGGTGATCCAGTGGGCTTGGTCGATTTCTCGGACGAGTCCAAGGTAAATCTCGGCTCGACGTACCAAGCACAGATACCTGCTTGGAAACCACCTGAAGAGTTTATGAAGGAGCCATCAACGAGCTGCGGAGCAGACTTGATGTGGGATCCCAACGTACAACTTGACGATAAGATACTTATGCGCTATATCGACCTGAGCAAATCATCGGCAGTCCCTATGGGCAGTCATTCGGAGGAAATGGCTCTGCAAACACTGCTCGATGCCAAAGGCAACTCTGCGGCGGCAGTTCTAACCCTGCTTCAAATGCAGTCCAGTGCATTTCAAATGAAATGGACTGCCTTCGAGCTGGAGCAATTTCTCCGTGGTCTTGAGAAGCATGGCAAAGATTTTGCCAAAATCACCAGTGAGGTAATTATTTAATTCAGTTAATTTAGTTATTAGATGACACACAGAAAATTAGAATATTTACACAATGTAGGAGTCATGATTCATGAGAGGCTTTTCCAAATTTAATATCAACAAATAAGAAAGCTACAGTTGAGTGAGCCTTACTGTGATATATCTTCTACCATCATCCCACCATAAACAAATTTTTAGAAATTGTATTGGCATCGCAATTTCAAAAATTTTCATTTTCCTATTAACAAGAATAGGAATGTAATGTTATATTTATTAATACCGATTTTGTACTTGATTCATATGACCATGATTTAGCTATGCACCAAGACTTCGGGTGAGTGTGTACAAATGTATTATTTCTGGAAGAAACTTTGTGTGGACTACAAGGTATCGCACCTGAAAATGGAGCCAGTCGTAACTAGCAATCATGCTGTGGAACAGAAACCCTACGTCTGTGAGATTGCCGCCTGCTCTGCGGTAAGTTTATGTGTTCATGTATAAGTAAATGCTGTCGAAATGTTAAGTATACATATATATTACAATAGGCGTATATTTAAGTATATATTTAGGCTATGGATGCTGTAGCATAAGCCAAATATCATCTTATTATTGGCATATAAGCTAACAAACTACTACCTGCTCCTTGCACTTGGCTCAATATAAGCTCACTCAATTTACTTTCTCTCTTGTTCACAACCTAACGCTGTTATTCCTGCTCTGAATCCATTTGTGGTGAAACTGCAGAGCTTTAGCTCGAAAGCGGCTCTGCATGGCCACGTCCGAATACACGCTTATGGTAGAAATGCCAGCAACAGCAACAGCAACAACAACAACCACAACAACCACAACAGTAACAATCAGCATGCAACGGCAATTAATGCCAACAATAACAACAATAACGGCAATAGCAACAACAATCATAGTACAAGCAACAGCATCAGTATACACAGCAGTAATCCATGCACCACCCAGACCAGCAGTATTATTGCAATAACAACGACAGCGATAACAAACACCAATAATGGCATGGCCGTCGTAAGCAACAATAGTAACAACAACAATTCATTGTTAGCTGGCAGCTCATCCCTAAATTCTACGCTTTTGCTAACGGCAGCACCAAAAACATTGCCAGCAACGAAAGATTGCAGCAACAGCAACAACAGCAGCAACGGCAACGGCACCTCGAATATTGCCAAGGATAGCGAATTCCCCTGCAAGGTGTGCGGCAAGTAAGATTCACCCAAGATAATTTCCAACAACAAGATATTGCCAACTCATGATAAAATTTAAAATACCCAAGCATATTAAGCGATTTGAGATTTGAGTGCCCGTAATGAGTTGAGATCGTAAAGCACGTTATATCGTAATTATATCTTTTTTATTAATACATAATCGTAATCAAAAATTAATTTCTGATTTTTCGTTTTTTTCTTTTTTTTCATTGTCGATTGTGTTTCTTATGCAAATTTAAATTATCAGGTTTATTTCATTTTTTCCCATAATAAGTTTCAACTCTGCAAAAAGGGATCGTTTAGCTTCTTATACATACATATATATTAATATTCTTTAATGTACTTATCTCAATTAGCTTCATGAATTTATTTTGTAGTTTTTGATGAATTTATAAATTTATCTCTTCCATTTCAATCGCATTATTATAGATAGAGTTGCAAATAAATGATAATAATTGTTGTTATTGTTGTTGTATTGTATTTATTGTTCCATGATGTCAAAACCAAATTCTATTCAATATACAATATGCGTGCCCACTCAAACCAACAATCAAAATCAAATAAACGATTTCAAAAATTACAATTTTAAAGCGAAGAGTCACAAGTCGCAAATAGATGTTACTGAAATCTGCCTCTCGAAATCTTTTTCGCCGGAAAGCAAATAAAATCACTTGCCTTTCGCTGGCATAATTTTTGGTAAGTACGCAATTATATAATTTATCATTTTCCATTGTTTTCTATTTGTATTTCTTTCCTTTTGATTTACTTTCTCCTTTCTACAAATTAACTTTGTTCTCTGATTTAAATAATTCCTATTGTATTTTACTTTATAGCAGCACATCGCTCCGTGCAATTACATTTATCTACTGTACATATTTATATAAACTAATATCGATACTCACAAGCTCTCTCTACGAATATCATTTATAAATTTTCAACAAATTTTAAATGTGAACATTTTTCATATGACAGCGCTTGCTTTATACATGGTCCAGACTAATTTCAATATGCAATACATACAGTCCAAATTTCACAAATGTATTCGTACGATTCAACCTGAGATCAGAACTGACGAATAACCCAACGTAAATGTATCTATTAGAATGTAACATTCAAGTGCACATTTCTTTTAATACTTTGGTTTATTGTAATTATGAATAATTATTACATATATTTTTGGTTTTAAGTTCAAAAACAATAAAACAGTATTCTTACTCTCAATATTAAATATTGGCAGCAATGCAATTTATCTCTACACAAGGTTAAGTAAAAAAAAAACACGCAAATAAAAGGAAAAGGAACAAACTCTTTCGTATTTGCATGGCTCTCTTGTATCTTAAACTATCCTTCTTAATTCTCAGCTCGCTCTTTAGCTATCATTGCACTGGGAGTCTGTTTATGCACGTATAAGTGAATAAATATATATATATTATAATAATCATTGTAATTCATTATTTATTCAAATATATAAATATATATATACATTTTTCTATGTCAACGTGGTAGTGGTGGTCTATAATATTTACATATTTTTATATATGTATGTATATGCATAAATATGTTTTTAATATATAATCTAATATTGCACCTTTTACTTGTTTTTTATTTGTCAGGGTCTTCAATAAGGTTAAGAGTCGCAGCGCCCATATGAAAACTCACCGAGTGCAGGAAGCGGAACACTCAACCAATTCGAAACAGCAATCGCCCTCCAATGGAAATCTTCCTGCGATTATCGCTGTCTCTGCGGCATCCTCATCAGTATTGGTAATGGCCTCAACATCATCATAGACACGGAGCAACCGGGCCAAAACATTGATTGACAATCGCATTACCCCTTTTAGGATTTAATCTAAACCTTTAAAGTCTAAATAAAATCTTTAGTTCAGAAATTAATAATCGAACTTAAATAATCCAATATGTATAATAAGCTCGAGTTCATTATGTATGACATTTAGCCATTAGTAGAAATTTTATCAAACATATTTTGCATATGTTTTTAAACACATTCTCCTATCTGTCTTACTATATACATAGCTATTTGGATATCAGACGTATCTAATTATCGACCCAACTCTAATCCTTAACTTGAACATTTATTGTAGAACACTTTGAAGACAAGTTCAAAATGGATTGTTACTAACTTTTGTAGATAAATGCAATATTTGTGTTAAATATATAAGAATGTACCTACCATATTTTTAAAGTAGGCGTTTTCTCTTGACTCTTGACTCTCGACTCGACGACTGTAGTTTTAACTCGAATCCCAGTTAAGTACACAATAATATAAAATAATTTAATAGCACGTATGTACTGTTAATTACACGTTTTCAACACACACATCGTGCAGATACTTTACTATTAGTAGTGAAATACATGTTTAGCAAGTAAGATTGATCTGGTCATATAAATTTATGCACTAATGTGGACATCAAGTAAGCTCAAACATATGTCTGTTACTATATATGATCGTAAAAGTACTGTTGAGATGCGATATGCCAAATTTGATTGTTGTTTTAGGTTTTAAGTTCCAAAGTCAACAATTTCATGCAGTTGAAATTTAAATTTTATTATACTTACACATCTTAAACTATTCTAATACCAAATATTGCTAAGTGTAAAGCAAATAAAAATTCTAGTGAAATGAAGTGATATTGAGTGAGATCAAAAACGATTTTAGCTAAACAAAAGTCATAACAAACTAAACTAAACCAAACCAAAAACAAAAAATTGATAATTTTATCTTTTACCGCAAAGTTGTAAATATGAACTGTAATTGCATACACACTTCTAGATAATTATATTAAAAATATATATGCATGTTTATATATACATACATGCAGGCCTATGTACATAAATTTGTATATTATGTATATGTTTGTATGTACCCATTTAAAAAAAAGTTTATTTTAATGTTTCTCAAAATGCGCAAAAGACATTACTCTATTGGTAAATCTAAACACACATAAACACTCACACACACTCACACGCACACACTAATGCATTTGAAACATAATTATGAATGTACATCATATATGACAAACTTATGTATCCATTACACTCACACACGTACAGAGCATTTGAATATACATACAAGGCACAGAAAAATTATTTACAAACCTACATACATAACTCTACACATGTAGTTGTTCATCCGTACTACAGTTAATCTGCCTGAAGAATAACAACAACAAGAATCACGCGTTTTCCATTTGGACAGTGAGCTAATGTATTACAACAAATAGATCAATTGATTGTAGGTAAAAAAAGTTTATGAGGCGGCCAGTGTTAGATTATGACGTAATAATAGTATAATGTATTGTAATTAAAACTAGCATATAGACTAAGGCCAAACTCTCCTAGAAAAACTCATAGCTAGTCCCCACTCTTGCAGAAAATGCATTAAGGAGCAAAGAAACTTTTAGCAATTCTCAAGGTTGTAATTTGCTTATTACTCTTAAGTACATGTACTATTCTAAATAGCTTTCATAGACAATGTACATATTTAATACTAGCTACAGAAACCAGTCCTGATCTTCAAATACTCGGCTGATTGCAGGTGTGACAACTGCAAGATGATTCTGTTATGGACTCTGTTGCAACTGCCTACTGACTTTCTGTCATTTGCTTCATTGTATTCATTGGCTTATTCGTATTGAACGTATACTGCGTTTAACCTTAACATACATAGAAACGATACTCATAAACCTTAGTTGAATTTTACGCATATTTGTTTTGGTACTTAAGAGTGTATTAATATACTATATATTATAAATGTGACGGAATACTTATTTGACTAAGTGAAATCAGCTACAAAACCCACCACTAAAAACAATTTGCCTGCAACACATAATTGCCGTGGGCTAAAAAAGCTGCCTGCAAATTTTCTAATAGCAGTTATAAAAAAATTTATTTTGTATGATATACAATGTTAATATTTTTCCTCTGAACATTAAAAGGCATATGCAGTACATATTTGTATTTACATTTACCATATATGTTGAAACTTCTAGAAAATTTCAGTCCTAATGATCAACTTCCGTTGTGTGCATTTTCTCTACAAATATTTATAATATTAGTTACGTTCCAATCCTTTCTAACAATGTTGAACTTTGCTTTTAAGTGTCTTCTGTTCGTATCATTTAAATTAAAATGCCTTCAAGAGTAAGTGTTAAGTATTACGATTAAAATCTTGGAAAATAAATCGTTATTTTAATTTACGAGAAATAATTATCGTCTATGACACCCTTTTAGCGATACAAAAGATTTTTGTTTAACAAAAAGTTACCGAAAGACAAAGAAAAATGCAAAAATTGTATTGTTGTACTTATGTATATATAAATCAAGATTTTTATTATTTAAGACAATTTTTATCATTATTGTTATTATTTTTAATATTTAATATAATTTTTATAAATATTGTTATAATAATGTCATCAAATTTTTATCAATGAGTGGATTAAATTTCTCTTTTGTTATTGCCGTGTGTGTATTTTTATTTCGATCTAACTCGAAACGCAAACAAAGTAGATATGACAATCTGTGAATTGATTTTGTGGCATATACTCACTTACGTATTTCACATTTCAATAATATTTGTGTACCCTTTGAGGTAGAAAACAACTTTATTCAGCGGCGCTGGAACTTTATTCAAATACTCTGCGTTGTGATTGTTCATTAAGTGTACGAGTATGAATAATACAAAATATAATATGATACTCAACATCACAAAAGCCAAACTACTAAAAAAAAAATTAACACGAATATCCAATGATAATGCTCGTATTAACCGTATGAAATAAGTACGTAAAACAGACGGACATTAAAGCTATATGTTCATGTGCTCATGGGCTACTGACTCAAGACTCAACTCAAGTGAATTAAAACAATATACTCGTAAAACTTAAAATGTTAAGATTTCAATAAATATACGTACATATGACTATGTACCACATTCCTTACGTTCTAACAATCATTTTGCCGTCAAATTTTAACCGAATTTCGTATAATCGTTTTCCATGCATAGTGTTTAAATAAGGTGTACAAAATGGCACACAACTGAATTACTTCCAGATAAAATATAAAAACTGGACAGCAATTGATAATAGTTCTTAGACATATCAATTTTATTTAGCATAAAACTATTGCAAGAAATAAAATGTATTTAATATTTACTATATGTATAGAAATCATGATGTAAATTTATACTATGACGGCACTCGTGCGTAGATTGTAAGAGACAATTTTATTGGATAATGAAATATCTTTTGAATTCATCACACATAATTTTAGGTCCAATCACTGCAAATGAGACATTATTTCTTGTGTTTGAAATATTTTAGGAAAACACAACAAAAAATTCAGAAAAATTGTTATAATTATATTATTTTCGTATGGAGTGCCAACAAACATTTCAAGCAGATTTGTTACTCAGACTTATGTACATTAAATTGTATACGTATTGCTGATATAACATAGATACTTACTTTAAAAATCTGTATTACTGATAAATTTTAAATATGTGTTTGGGAGTTAGTCGGATCGAAGCTGTTAGTGCTGAGGATCTTTGAGCAATATAAATAGAAACAAACATTCAAATATCGTATAAAGACGAGAACTTTCAGATGTAAGTTTTATAAGCAACTGTTACTTGACATTAGTTCAAATGCTATAACCTCTTGTTGAGAGTAAATTATATTTAACCTGTAAAAAAAATAAAATATGTATATGTATATGTATATGTATATGTATATGTATATGTATATGTATATGTATATGTATATGTATATGTATATGTATATGTATATGTATATGTATATGTATATGTATATGTATATGTATATGTATATGTATATGTATATGTATATGTATATGTATATGTATATGTATATGTATATGTATATGTATATGTATATGTATATGTATATGTATATGTATATGTATATGTATATGTATATGTATATGTATATGTATATGTATATGTATATGTATATGTATATGTATATGTATATGTATATGTATATGTATATGTATATGTATATGTATATGTATATGTATATGTATATGTATATGTATATGTATATGTATATGTATATGTATATGTATATGTATATGTATATGTATATGTATATGTATATGTATATGTATATGTATATGTATATGTATATGTATATGTATATGTATATGTATATGTATATGTATATGTATATGTATATGTATATGTATATGTATATGTATATGTATATGTATATGTATATGTATATGTATATGTATATGTATATGTATATGTATATGTATATGTATATGTATATGTATATGTATATGTATATGTATATGTATATGTATATGTATATGTATATGTATATGTATATGTATATGTATATGTATATGTATATGTATATGTATATGTATATGTATATGTATATGTATATGTATATGTATATGTATATGTATATGTATATATATGTATATGTATATGTATATGTATATGTATATGTATATGTATATGTATATGTATATGTATATGTATATGTATATGTATATGTATATGTATATGTATATGTATATGTATATGTATATGTATATGTATATGTATATGTATATGTATATGTATATGTATATGTATATGTATATGTATATGTATATGTATATGTATATGTATATGTATATGTATATATGTATATGTATATGTATATGTATATGTATATGTATATGTATATGTATATGTATATGTATATGTATATGTATATGTATATGTATATGTATATGTATATGTATATGTATATGTATATGTATATGTATATGTATATGTATATGTATATGTATATGTATATGTATATGTATATGTATATGTATATGTATATGTATATGTATATGTATATGTATATGTATATGTATATGTATATGTATATGTATATGTATATGTATATGTATATGTATATGTATATGTATATGTATATGTATATGTATATGTATATATATGTATATGTATATGTATATATGTATATGTATATGTATATGTATATGTATATGTATATGTATATGTATATGTATATGTATATGTATATGTATATGTATATGTATATGTATATGTATATGTATATGTATATGTATATGTATATGTATATGTATATGTATATGTATATGTATATGTATATGTATATGTATATGTATATGTATATGTATATGTATATGTATATGTATATGTATATGTATATGTATATGTATATGTATATGTATATGTATATGTATATGTATATGTATATGTATATGTATATGTATATGTATATGTATATGTATATGTATATGTATATGTATATGTATATGTATATGTATATGTATATGTATATGTATATGTATATGTATATGTATATGTATATGTATATGTATATGTATATGTATATGTATATATGTATATGTATATGTATATGTATATGTATATATATGTATATGTATATGTATATGTATATGTATATGTATATGTATATGTATATGTATATGTATATGTATATATGTATATGTATATGTATATGTATATGTATATGTATATGTATATGTATATGTATATGTATATGTATATGTATATGTATATGTATATGTATATGTATATGTATATGTATATGTATATGTATATGTATATGTATATGTATATGTATATGTATATGTATATGTATATGTATATGTATATGTATATGTATATGTATATGTATATGTATATGTATATGTATATGAACAATTAAGATTTCATGGTTGTATAAGATGATCAAAATAGTTGTAATACAAAAAGAAATAAAAGGACATACATACATATGTTTTTGTGCAGGCAGACTTTAATTTTTGTTTGCAATACAAGTACATTTCTTAATATTAAAAACTAAATCTTGCTGGCAGTCGTAATCAAAATAAATTGGTAACGAGTTGGCGAAAACTATATTTGTGTATTGAAACATACGAGAAATACTTTACACTCATATTCAATAGCAATTGATCAATGTAAAGGTACTTAAAAATCATGAATATTCCCTCCAAATAATTTTAAAAATTATGAATTGCTAAAATAGTCATATATGTTTAGCTTTGGCTGCATCTTTTATAAGTATAATATAATAAAATGTTTTTATTATACCGTATTAATACAACTGCCTACTAGGCACTATATAATGACAAATTATATTTAGCATGGAGTTACCAATTAAAAAAAAAAATTATGGATATTGTGTATTGTATGTGTATGTGTAACGTATGTTGTACATGTAAATCTTATAAACAAAATGAAAAAAGAACTACAAAAAAAAAAAAAAAAAAAACAAATCAAACGAAATGCAAAAAAGCAAAACATGGCTCTTGCCATTAAATTGGAGTCAATTCTTCGAATGCATTAGTTTAAGTGAAGTAAACGGATAAAAAGAAGTGTAAGAAAGCATAATTTACTAAGAAAAGTACCGTCTAGATGATGATAACGAGATGATATATGGACACTATTTTCTAATAATATTACAACAATAATTTATTCATATGTTGGTGATTTTATATTACGTGCATACCTACACACTGATATATACATACATTCTTACATACATATACAGTAACTTTTGTTAGCTAGCAAAACGACAACGACAATTTAGGTAGTGCTGAGGTAGTTAAACTTTATGAATGTTGTACCTACAAGCCCATTAAAGTCCTTAACACCCACGCGAGCGATTTGTACAGTTAGGAATCCTGTCTCCAAGATTGCACGATAAAGACATATAAAGTTGTTATCTTTGTTCCCTTCTAAGCCATAAACACAATACAAACAAACTCATGCATAAACACACTCTTGCAATTTATTGTATTCGTTGTACTCTGCCATTTTTGGTGTGATATTCTATTGGTTGTGCGGCTATTTTGAAGTCGTTATACACATTGTTGCATTTCTACACAGAATCAAAAAAATTTAAATAAATGTTTACTGTGTTCAACTTCAATTTCCTATTGCTTAAGTTGTTTGATGTACTATTTAATTATGTCTGAATAGTAATTATGGTTTTCTTTGTGTACGATTTCTCTGTACAAACATACTGTGAGAATTTGTTAACTATTTTAGTCCATACGTTACCGACCTCTAGGTTAAGAATGTGTATTTTAATCGAAAATCGTTTGAGCAACCTTAAAGGAAATGAAGTAAACTTACAAAAATCTAGTAAAAGAAAAACCTTTTAATGAAATCACAAATAAACTGGTGGTAATAAAACAAATGAGTCATGTGTATTATTTACCGAATCTACAAGTTATTATTTATCGACATCGGTGACTCCGCGGATGGAGTATTGGCTAAAAAAGCACAAAAAGGATATGAACCAAATAAAGCTCGAGCTCTACCGCGGGCTGTTTGCAAATTCTCTCTCTCTCTCTCTCTCTCTCTCTCTTTATCTTTGCATTTTACGCTCTCAACTACTCAATTCGTTAGCTTTGACAGCGTGTCCTTTGCTTTCGCTTTCGCTTTTGCTTTTGCACTCGTTTATTTAGCTCACTGTGTTTAGTTACGTTCTGGCATCATATCCTGTCGTTGGACGCTGTTCTGCTTGCGACCGCGCAACGCGTTAACCTTAAAAAACACAAAACGACTTTGAGTGCATTTGGAGTTTTCTGAATTTATATTTGAAGTAATTGCAATATTCACATTTGTGTGTTTAAATAATTTGTTTATCCGCGAATTGCTTATAAACAGGGACATTGGAATACCTTTATTGATCTAGATTGTGTGCTAACTACACATAAACCAGTCATCGAAAATTCGGTCTTCTGCTTCCCCGACCGGTCCAGTCCATTAAGTATTGTTTTCGCAGTGAGTCCGGCTTAAACGGCTTCAAGATTAATTACTCAAAGTACCATCACAACGCTATGTCCCTATCGGCCATAGCCAAGGTAAGTCCAACGACGATGGCGCTAAAAGTTTGCGCCTCATGTGGCAAAAAAAATTGCTGAAAACTCACTCATCCTGCGCTGACAATCGCTGGCAGCTTGTGCTGGTTTGAGTTAAACTCATACTGCAATCCTGTTTTGTCAGCACATGCGCCAGCAAAAAGCTTTTTTCATTTGCTTACACAACATGAAATGACGCGAACGTAGTTGCCAGGGTGCGGAGATATGTATGACTATATGACTGTTGATGAAACAATGGCAAAGCTTGGCAACCCTAGTGCAATGTTTAACTCAAACTATAAAGAGGTATGCTCTGCATAGCAACCCCTAAAAGCGCACCCCAAAACAAATTTTTGAGCAATGTTCGTTTTACGCTCGTGCCGTGCTGCTATGCCTCTTGAGCGCGTCACTGTGGATATCTGAAAGTGTCCTTGGAACGTCGTACTGACTTGCTCTTGCTCGACAGCGGAGAGGCCAATATAAACTTGGTTAAGGTTAATGCCCCTAGCCGACCTTGATGTACGACATACTTCGGGACACGGCGCCGATTCGGCCCACTGTGTGGTCGCCGAATACTGCCGACTTTACTTTCACATGGGTTCAATGAACTTGTAGGCAACTTATTATGCCGTTTAACATACACTTTTATGCGCACTATGTGCATGTGTTCGTCTGTCGGTCAACTCTGGTTCCCGGAATTGTGTGGCTATTATACACAAAAGTTCATTATTTTGGGGCTCGTCCGGGGCTACTGCCTTTTATCTTCTTGACGTTAGCGCTGTTGCTGTCGCTGTTGCTGTCGCTGTTGCTGTTGCTATGTCGCTCTACATATTGTGAACGATGTATCTGTATCTGTATCTGTATCTACTCGTGGTCAGTGTGTGTATAGCATTCTTATTGAGTGCAACATTTTGAAATCACGGAAGGACAATTTTATCGAAGTGCACTATATGAATCCTGTAGGTAGAGCTGATAAAAAATATAGAAATAATTAAAAAGTTATACCAAAAAAAGCAAAAAAGCCATCAGTATATATGTATTTATAAATTTTTGCAAACATTTATCATAATGAAGTACATAGCAAGGTAATAAGGTTTACATAATTTCTTAAATAGCTTTCTTGACGCACTTAAAGGCTTTTGCGAGTATACTTATTACAAGTATGATATATCATAAAAATTTATCAACTCGTCATATGCTCTCGAAATATGATTTTTTCAAAATGTGATTATAAAAGCTATACAAATTGTAAATACTAAGTGTATCGTTGCCTTCTTTTAAATTTAGTTTGGAAAATAAAAACGAATTCTTACATGACCAACATTTAATTGGGGTTTTTTTTCAACAGTTTTCAAGCAGAGTGCGATTGCGTTAAGTCAAGATTCTATTAGTTTTTTGATAATGATTGAATAAAATAGTTGAAAGGAAATATACGAACGATGAACAAGCAAATTAGCAAACTCACTGTTGAGCAACTGGTTTAACCAGATTATTATTAAAAATGTTAGCTCTTCGGAGGAGGTTATTTTTTCCGTACTCGTTATCAATAGCAACCTGTTTTGTTCTTATTTGTTATGTTATAATGAGCTTAGTCTATTTATTAAAGCGTAAAATGCTTCGGCTTGAGAGTTTCTCATTTGGTATCAGACTCATATGCTGTTCACATCTCGCAGTGATAATTAATTCGTTTTAAATGTCTTCTAAATCGAATGTTATTTCCTCTGATTCTCAGCCAATACTGTACTCGTATTGGCGCAGCTCGTGTTCATGGCGCGTGCGAATTGCGATGAATCTCAAAGAGATACCCTATGATATCAAACCCATCAGCCTGATTAAGTCGGGTGGTGAGCAGCACTGCAATGAATACCGTGAGGTTAACCCCATGGAACAGGTGCCCGCACTTCAAATAGGTAAGACTAATATTTCAGACTTCTACTGAATAATTTGTAATTATTTGTCTGTCCTCTTAATCATAGATGGACATACACTTATCGAGTCTGTCGCTATTATGCACTACTTGGAGGAGACACGCCCTCAACGTCCATTGCTCCCACAAGACGTTCATAAGAGAGCTAAGGTGCGTGAAATTATTGAGATCATTTGCTCTGGTATTCAACCACTTCAAAACCTTATTGTCCTCATTCACGTTGGAGAGGAGAAGAAAAAGGAATGGGCACAGCATTGGATAACACGCGGATTTCGTGCTGTGGAGAAAGCTCTGTCAACTTCGGCCGGAAAGTATTGCGTAGGCGATGAGATTTCCATGGCGGATTGCTGCCTTGTACCGCAGGTGTTTAATGCAAGAAGGTAAGAGAAGAATATAAAGTGAATGGTAAATTACTATTACTATGTACATATGCTTTAGATTCCATGTGGACCTGCGTCCATATCCCATTATACTGCGCATTGACCGCGAGCTGGAGAGCAATCCAGCTTTTCGTGCTGCTCATCCTTCCAATCAGCCGGACTGTCCGCCGGAGTTACCCAACAAATAGAATTTTCCGCCGACAACTGCAAAGCGCCGTAAAACAAAAAAGTGATTTGCAGTTCGTATTACAAACGGAAGTACATTTTTAATACTATTTAACAATGACAGCGAAACAAGGTTTGATTAATACGGGAAGTTAGATGGAGTATGTTTCGTTGAGATAAACAGTCGGATGTGATTTACGAAATTGCTAACAGCATTTACCTATGCATAAATGCATAAAAATATAATAATATCGATAAAATATAATATGAACAACATGAAAAATTAAATGAGAAACCATATTAATAGTCTCCAAAAAAAAAATTAAAATATTCATTTGTTCTCAATGTGAAAATGGTCTAAAAGATAATCTCAGATATAAACTTATTTTTATGAATTTTATGTAAGGTATCAAAACTCAAAAATTTAAAGGAATTCATGACGACAAGCAAAATTTGATTCAGGGATTTAAAAAAGATAAAAGTAATTTTAATATGTACTATGTGTACATTCAAAACCTACAAACAATATTACATACTATAAATAATAACAATTAAAAATAAGAATCTATCGACGCTGAAGAAAAATCATTTTTGAAAAGTACAAAAAGGAAGGCCGTTTAAACTACACCAACTAAACAAAAAGAACACTAATAATTCAACATAAATCATGACTCAAAGAACTACGGCGAACAAAAGTTATTTTCGCTACCAAGCAAAAAATTGGAAAAATGTATTTCAACAATTTAATGCACATAATAAAACGATAACCCATCCACAATCGAAGTGCAGCATAATAAATTATATATTATAGGGTTCAAACATCTCTGAGACAATCTATCACTTGCGTGTGTATACAAGTAATTGAACGACACATTGATAAGGATGATAGCCTCAATGTAGTTTAAGAAACCTTGCGATTTCTAAGGAAAGCCATCAATCTGCACATGACTATGTTAATTACCATAAAATTGTAACAGTTCCAAATATTATCTACATAATTAAAAAATAAACTTCTTAGTAACCCTAATCCATTCTATTCATTTCTCAGATAGCAATAATCATAGTATGAGTATCATACTTCAAGGACCACCAGAAACAAATTATTACTTTAAAAATTATTAGCCGAGCTGATCCCAGGCAATCGATCAACGCTACAGTTGAGTGTGCTCGACAATGAGAATAACAAAACAGTGCTGTATTATTCCTAAAATATAATATATCAAATTAATATACCTCGAAAATACTCCAACATACCAAGGGATATGTTTTTGGTATATAAATACAGTATCATTCAATATATACCATAGAGTGCAAACTATACAGTAAGTATGCGTATTTGTTCATACAAAAATATTTTTTAAATAACTTCTACTATTTTTATCGGATCAAGAATTCAGAATTCAAAGGGACTACAGTTGCTATTGTTTCTACTAAAAATCGCGATAATATTGTATCTACTAGAATTGAGTCAAAAAACTTGTTTCTCGGTTTTGTATCAATTTGCGGGGGCGGAAGTGGGCGAGGCAAAAATGTGATACAAACTTGATCTGCGTGCAAACATAACAAGTGCTTTCGAAAATTATATCTCTTTCTCTTATAGTCTCGACTGTATACGCTGATCAAAAATATATAATATATATACTTCATAGGGTCGAAGATGCCTCCGTTTATCTATTACATACATTTCCTGAAGGCACATATGTTAGTTATAATAACCTTCTACCTTATGAGTATGTAAGTACTATATAACAGGTAGAAGGAGGCAAACCCGACCCTATAAAGTATATACACCTGGCCCTCGCTTAACTCGGACTCTTTTAGCACGAACTCGGTCTTACACGGTTACAAATTTGCTCCCATCACCCTTTTAACATGCTAAAAACCTCGTTCTTACATAATTTTTTGATAAAGGACTTGATATGAATAGAAACATATGATATCCTTAAGTTTTAACAATTTTAAATTTCTATAAAGATTAACTGTTAAATTATTAAATGAAGCAACTTTTTTAACTAAATACCAGCTTTTAGTTTTGAAAATATGAACGTTATGCATTTATTAAAGGCATATATGCATAATAACTTTTGGTTAATTTACAACATATGTATGAAACTTTAATAAAAACAGACAAAATTTGAACAATAAAAAAATTTGTTTGCTGCCAATATTGAATTTTGCGAACGTAACCCCTTATTTTGTACTGAATCCATGTTTCGCTTAACACGAAGATTTCTTGGAACGTAACCCCCGTGTTAAGCGAGGGTCAGGTGTATATTCTTAATCAGCATCAACCGCCGAGACGATCTAGCCATGTCCGTCTGTCTGTCTGTCTCTCTGTCCGTCTGTCCGTATGAATACCTAGATCTAAGAGACTATAAGAGATAGAGCTATAATTTATTTCCGACAGCATGCAAATCAAGTTTGTTTCAAATTCTTACCAAGCTAGAGTCGCGAATTTTGGTATATACAATAATAGCTATAGTAGTATTCATTCCTGAAAATTTGCGATCAGATAAAAATTGTCGAAGTTATTAAAGAAACGCCTACTTACTAGGGGTCTTATGCCACCTATGGTATATTTTGAATGCGGAACTATATCTATATACCAAATATACCATTTGGTGTATTGCTAGTATTTTCGGTATATTTTAAGAATAATACCGGAATATTTTGCTTTTATTCAAAATGGGTAGCGGGTATCTCACAGTCGAGTACTCTCGATTGTATCTTTCTTACTTGTTTTTTGACACATTTGTACACATGAGTACATAACTAAATTCAAAATTTGCCTAATATCAAATAATTTTAATGTGTTCCAAAATAAACATTCGTATACCAAGATATTCTCAATTTTAATACAGTTTAATAAATTGGTCGACTTTCGATACTAAATTACTAAATTTATGTAGGTATAACATATGGGTAATTCTCTGGGGGATGTCGCGTGCGACCAGCTTTTCAGTTACAAAAAAAACATATTCTGAAACAATTTTAAAAATAAGTATATTGATACTGTCCTATATCCAAATTATACCATAGAGTGCAAAATATTTCAGATTATCAGCCAAGGTAACTAAGACTCCTAGTAAGTAGGCGTTTTCCCCATGGAAAAGTTTTTCTTTAATGTCTTGGACATTTTGGTATGTGATCGCAACCAATCTTTCAGGAATCATATAGACTATAGCTATTATTGTATGTACCATATCATTCTATACCATTTGCATCTGGAATGCTTTTGCACTATCGCCTCGAACACGAAAAGAGAAAAAAAATGAAAACTGAATTCTCCAAAATTCAAAATATCGATGTCAAATATATTTATAGCAATTTCCAAGAAAGGTAGACCTAAAAGTGTGTTTATTTATTTTGTTTTAAATGAAAATGAAATATGTTGTATATAAATATGCTAAAAATGGTTAAATCCTCACATATTTCCGTCCCAATTAACGAATAAAATATATTATAGAATTTCTTATTTTTAAGAATAATATTTTTAAGTATGGTATATTTTAGGATATTGTTGATAATAGAAGTTGGTATATTAAACAAAAAAAAATAGCGATCACATTGTGCTAATTAAAATCAGCTGTTATGTGCAGAAAAGTGCGCATTTAAAGCAAAATGAGTTTTTTGAAACATCTAAATTCAAGATTGAGTTATTTTGCTCAAATTGGGAAACGCATGTTCAGTTCGTCCCACTGCAAAAATGAAAAGCCAATATTGTACTCATATTGCCTCAGTTCATGCTCATGGCGAGTACGTATTGCGTTGGGGCTGAAAAATATTTCATATGACCTTAAACCAACTAGCTTGCTCAAGACGGATGCAGTTCACAGCTATACTCCTGAGTATCGGGAATTGAATCCAATGCAGCAAGTGCCGGTGCTTCAAATTGGTGACTATAAGGAATGCCTTTCCAATCTGATTACTAATTTTAATTATTGTACATTTGTAGATGGGCAAACGCTTTGCGATTCTGTGGCGATAATGCACTATCTGGAAGAGACTCGAAAGGACACCTTGATATTGCCACAGAATCCGCAAGGTCGAGCCAAAGTGCGTGAAATAGTTGAAATAATATGCTCTGGTATTCAACCTCTTCAAAATCGCCTTGTATTGGCTCACCTAGGTAAAGAAAAAAGCATCGAATGGGCCCAGCATTGGATAACCCGCGGATTCACAGGACTGGAAACGGTATTGTCGTCGTCATCTGGAAGATATTGTGTCGGTGATGAGATCTCCATGGCTGATTGTTGCCTTGTCCCACAAGTGTTCAATGCCAGACGGTATGTTTTAATAATTAACAATTTTAATTTGTCTTGTACCTAATGAAAACTATAATAATTTTTTTAGATATCATGTAAATTTGGATCCCTATCCAACAATTTTGAGAATCAATGCAAATTTAGAAAGCGAACAAGTTGTCATTGACAGTCACCCACGCAAACAACCAGACTATCCAAAAAATAGTTTGAAAGACCCATACAACTGTTAAATGTTTTTTACTGATTGTGATTGTATAGTAGTTATATTCAATGAGGTTTACAGATAAAGCTAAATTAAAAATCAACTGCAAATAAATTCCGATATAAAAGTCACAAGTCAATTTTAATATAATCTTTATTAGTTTGTTTTAATATAATTTTTTCTTAAATATGTAATTCATGTTATACGCATATTTTTAACTTTTCATGTTTCTTCTGAATTGGGGTTTACTTTACAATTACTTCGGTTTATTCTTAACGGATCCCGCTTTTCATAATAATGTGTGACATTTGCTGAGTTTGCCTATGTTAGTGTTCTTTATCTTATAGGCTTCTGTCTATATGTATATATGTATGTTTGTATGTGTACATGTAAATGTAATCAACAAATTTTACTATAAATTCTATTTTGCACATATATTCGTATGCGCGTGACGCACTTTATAACATTACCATTACCATTAAATAGCCGTAGATTTGGTGTAATGCCTAATATTGTGACATCACTCCATCGGTTCTTTGGTACATCGGTCCTACCTAGCTTATTACTTGTATTTGCTTTCATTTTTTACAAGCCCCTATCTCTATTTTGTTGCCTCTTTTGCTTTGCCGCTCTCATCACTGAGTTGTCTGTATTCGTGTCTACGGGTATGTTTCCCTTGGATTATATGTGTGCACTATGCATTTGTATATAAGTAATATGTATAGAAGGATAACTGTTTCTCGTGTACTTTTTAGGGCTGCTTTCGGATTTGAGCGAACCATATCCACACACTTCCAAATTGTACAAGATTGGTTTTATTATACGATTAGTTGCAAAACTATGTTTTCTTTTAAAAATTGAATGGGCTACATTACGATTTGTTTTATTATTATTATCCTTTTTTTTGTTTTTTGGTTTTATTTTAAGAGACTAATTGTAATTTGAAATTTTGTTGTAATTTTAATAGTACTTTGAGGTTTGTGAGTATGTTTTTTTTTTTTAAATTTGTATTTTGCGATCTCCAACGAAATAAGAAATAAATACAAATTTATAAAATACTCTGCAATGCTGTATGGACTCCATCACTATAAAATTTCGTTTAAATTTATACTTGTAGAAGAGCATAACTAAATGTCATTTGATTTGTTTTATTTATTATTTTATATTTTTGTTATATTTAATTATTTATTGCATTTAATTGAGAATGAAAATTTTCCATTGTCGACATATTCGACACTTGCAGCTAAAATTGTTTTAAATATTTTGCTAATTTGTATAAGTAAAACTTTTATATGTATACTTTAGTTTTTGCAATTTTTCTTTTCTCGAAACGTAAATAAATATGTACTTATCAACGCTATTCAAGTAACATACGCTATGTCGTATAAGGTGTTGCACAATAAGCGCATACCAAAGAATTTCTTTCTACTTATTGGGTTTGTTTAAGAGCCGTGGCCTACGTAAATTGTACATACATTCGCGTGTATAGATATTTTTAATTTATACATTCTGTAATTTACAATTAATTTTGTTAATTGTTCATCCATTCACTTCACTTTACTTCATTTTTGTCATTATTATTATCACAGTCAAATCATAAAAGATTTATTACTTTTACTTTTGAATGAGTTTCCATGATGTTTAGCATTTGCGTTGCTGAATGTTCTGCGATTACGATTTTAAAATGACTCAATCTTTCAAATTAATGGAATAGAAGTGTAAAACTGTGTATTTTCATAATATTGAGAGTTAATATTTCGGAAAGTGCAATGGAGCTTAAGAAAATGTCTGTGTGTTGTCTTGTGTGGCTATTTGGAAGTTTGGGCATCTTTATATGGATGTATGTATATCTGACAACTACTCTTCATATGTGTGGTATGTACTTAATTAAGAAGGTGCATAAGAAATTTTGAGATATTGTTTGGATGTTGCAAGTGCATACCACATTCATATAATTATTTGCTTTTGGTGTTTTTTAGTTTTATTGACAAAGTTTAATCTAATGGCTTGTATAAAAGCTTTAACTAAAATATTAAATATCTGAATTTTCATTTTGTTGCTGTTTTTAACATTTGCTCAACAACAATAAATAAGTACCAACGAGAAGGCATCGATTTTCTCTCTTTTTGTTTTTTTATTCTTTTTTTGTTATTAATTATATTTTTTCAAGATTTATGAGCTTTTAAACGTAGTCCCGTATCTATTCTCTCTACCCCTATGATGAGAATTTATTTAAAATGAAAACCCTTAACTTTGTTTCGATTTAACTATATTTACTGATAATGTTGGGCACATTAAATTATTGTATTAATCTGTGATCTGTGATCAAATACGGTGAAAGTATAATCTGACTGTGACTGTTTTTGGATTTTGGCTATTTTAAGAGATTTCTGGTTTGTTGGGAGAAAACTAATAAATATAATTTCGTTTTCAGTTCGTTAAAGTCGCAAGGAAACACATCTTATTTTATTTATTGACACCACAATGTTCCTATTGCCAACGACAGAGAAATCGAAAATGCTAATGAAAATTTCAATGGTGGCACATAAAGGTTCCAAGCATTTGCCCTAAGCTTCCATGCGTCACTTGTGAGTGGGTGACGATTTGCGATTTGTAGATTCAATTTAGTGCAACATCACTCTTGGGTATCATCAATGAACCTATTACTTGATGTATGAACTATTTATATAAGATAATGTATCGCGCTAACAATAATTTTGATGGTTTTTGTTTATATCAATGCATTTATTGTAGGTACATTAATTATGCTTGTTTATATATTATAGATATAATTTGTTAAATATTACTTTAAGTTTTAAATGGTTCATTTTGTTGTTGAATGAATTTGTAGACGGAATTTTACTATTATTATTGTAAGCCAAATTATTTACACAAATTGGCAATTGGGTTGAATTGTTTATGTATGTCTAATAGTGATTATATTATTTTCCAAGTGATTTTCTAGTTTATCCTTTTTTATTTCAAAGGAGAATGACCTATCAACCTAACAATTTTCGCACTCGCAAAACGCTTGCGTGTTCGCGATGCGTATTCGTAATATAAACGTTTACTTTTAATCCTCTGTCTTATTTTTTTAACTAAACGATTTGCGTCAGTTGTTTTTTCCACACGATTATCTGCAAATATGATGCGAGTAGTAATTGTAAATATGCATTTAATTATTAAATTGTTCTAATAACAGCGTGGGAGACAAAGCATAACAAATTATATTTAACAATTTCTTTCAGGTTGTGTATAGAATATATGTATGTATGTATATCATAACTTTAAAAAATCGGAAAAAATATAACAATTATGCTGCTAAATTCAACTTGTTTATTCTTTGTGTCTGAATGTAGTATATATATGTGTAAGGTTATGTATTTAATTTATTTATTGTTTAAATTTTACAGATTCTCTTTCGGTTTGATATTTTCACATTTCACTACAAGTTTTCAAAACTGAAATATTTGTTGTTTCTTGTTTTTTGTTTTTTGTTTTAAGTTACGTAAGTATGCATTTGTATACATGTAGCTAATAAAAGTTATTTATGTTTGCATTAATTTAACTCTAATAGACTTCATCGCTGAAATAACAGCAGCACAATACATTATTGTTGTAATTTGTAGAAAACTTGAATATAACTTGCCAACATATCGGGAAGGCTATCATTGATCATAATTGTGGATGACATTGTATGGATTTAAACAGTGTGGTGACTTGTGAAGGGTCGACATGAGCGAAGGCATGTATAGTATGTATGTTTGTGATTGCAATTCGGAGAAGTGTGATCCATTGATTTCCCTTTATTTTTGGATCAAGCTAATAAATGAATTGGAGAAAATCCAACGTACATACATATATTGATACATGGTAATAGAATAAAAAAAAAAGCATTAATTTACAGCAAGAGCTCAATTGCTTTCAAAACAATAAATCCAAACAAGCGGTAAGCACACCTACTGTCCGGCAGAAACCAACGAATAACTAAACCAATTACAATTTCTAACATTTTATCTTCTTTTTCGTCATACGAATGAATCGTGCACAGTGCACAGATCATCTTGCTTGGCGTAAAAGCATGGCAAACAACATGCATGAATGTAACACAGATACCTAGAATCTGAATCAATCGCATTTTCTTGCACTTGATTAGTAACAAAAAATACTCGAACATTCCGAGCAGGAATTATCATAATATATACTGGGAAAATGAGAAGTGCCACGCTACATGTTAATTGATTCTTTTGTTTTGCTTCTGAAGTAAAGCTTTTCGACATTTCATTTCAGAAATTAATTATTTATTTCATAACTAATTTCATATACCGTTTTACTCGATATTTGTATTTTATTTTTTGTTTTTAATTATATATCACAGATTCAGTGCAAATATATACATCCCCATATATTTGCATAATTTTTTCATGTTTTCCCTACTTTAAGTTAAGAAACTCATATATTTAACATCAACTCAATGAGTACGCCGCGCATGTGAGAAAAGGTAATTGTTCGAATGTTGTCTTCAATGTATGAATGGGTTATGTGTAGCTGTATTTATGTAGATGCGAAATAATGTGTGTTCATGAAGTAACTGTGAAACGATTGTGCCTTGTGTCTTGTGTCTTGTGCCTTGTGCCTAGGCAATGTCTTTGTCTGTGCAGCCCCGTTGATCCTCTTTGGGTTCGCCATGACAAAAAAAGATGATAAAATGTACGATTACTTGTTTCTGTTGGTTTTTGGTAGTTGTTTGTTCTTGTTCTGGAGAGGCAGAGGTTATATGTTGTATGCTTGTTGTGATTTGGTTGAATTGAACAAATTGTTGTGATTTTAATGTAGCTATAATAATTTCTATACTAAGTATGTATCGTATCGTTGTAATCATTGTTGTTATTATTTGATTATTATTTTGGTTTGACATTCATTTCATGATTGACTATTTTTGAATGTTTTGTAACTTTCCTTTCCTTTTCATTGAAATGATTCATATTATCTTGTGATCGCATTGGTAATCCATTTCTCACAATGAAGCTTAAAAATGTTATTTATATTCTCAAACAAATATATTTAGTTAAAAGAAACAGAACACAAATTTCAATTCTTTCATTGTTTGTTTTTTCTCTTTTTTTCTTTTCTTATCGTTTTTTGTTTTTTTTTTTTTTTTTTTTTTTGCATATTTCAAGGCACACTAGCACTTACGACTTTACTTTTACTATTATTTTTTGCTTTATTTAAGTTTTGTTCAATTTAAAATTTATTTGCTTTGTTTTGAAACAACATTTATGCAAACATAATTTAAAGCATAATTTGTCACAATTTGGATTTGCATATTGTATTTGTTTCTCTGTTGTGGCGCAGTTTAACTATGAAACTATTATTTGTTATATTATTTATTAAATATTGCACAAATGAAAACAATTATAGGTCAGATTTAACAACACTAGTTAAACAATAGATGTAAACAACTTTTGAACTTATATTTAGAGACTAAACTTACGGGTGGTTTTCGGGATCAATAATTATAGATTTGTGAGCGTTTTCAATGATTTAATTGCATTACAGATTAACCTGGTGGATTGATCTTATTGACACCGCTTACGAGCATACTCTTTTGAGTGCGTTCGACTGACTGACTGACTGACTGGCTGACTGACTGATTGACTGACTGTTGAATTGGCATGATAATGTTGCTAAATTGTTTATATTACGCAGTTAGTTGGGTGCTGGTTAAACGTGGTAATGGATTGATTGATTGGGGGCACCAATATTGATTGGTGCTTTCAATTAAACACACTGAAATGTTTCAAATTGTTTGTTTATTTTCTCTTTATCAAAGTTTCATAATTTTTATAAATTTCATTTCAGTTGGATTTATTTTATTTTTATTCTTTTTTTGTTTTGTTTATTTTTTGGTAAAATAAAATATAAATTTAAACTAAATATGTAGTAAGGCGCAAAAAAAACACTTAATTTCACATTACATTTAATGCATTTCTATCAAGGTGTTTTCGCATAGACATGGGGATGTGTATGTACTATATGTGTGCGTGTATTAATGAATGGAAGAATATTGAAATGTGATGCTAATATAATATTCAACTATGCATATATGTTTGTATATATGTTACATTTATATTTGTAATGATTTGATTGTGGGAAAGTTTGTCTTTTTTAAAGTCGTCGGGAGTAACTAAATGTACATCGAATCAAAGTGAAATTTTTTCAATTTAAATTGAATAATTGCACATTACTTATCAACTAATAGGGGGCGGGGGCATTTGTATGTGGAAAGATAGCAAATTTAGCAAAGAAAAAGTCGTTTAAACTTTTTAACAATATTGTGATGCATAAAGTGAATAATTGGAAAATGTAATACTTAAGATTAATATAGTATGTGACACAAATAAATGGTGCAAATAATTCAAAAATATTTAATTCTATGAATTTAACAAGAGGGACTGGAATTTCCAGAAAATAGTAAACAAAAGAACCATTTCAAAGTGGAAATTTAAAAATCGCATGTCTTCAAATACATAATATACATAGAGCACACGTATGTATGTATATAAATCAAATGGGGATTAACACACAAGAAGCACAAAATCAATACCAAAAAGGAGACTCACGTGAGCGTAAAACATTAACAACACTTTTTCTTCTTCATTCTTTTAAAACAATAAACAACATTATCATGGTCAAATTTTCAACATTATCATAAAATATTTGTGGCTAAATACATAAAAATATTAATATACATAATTGGTTTATTTATTGTTTTGCATTTAGTAGTAGCAATAAGCACAAGAGGGCAACAACAGAAAACATGAGATGTAATAAGAATGTTGATATACTCGTATATGAGGTAAAAGTGTTTCAAATAGTTATCACTAGCCTGTCAGCATTTTTAACGCATTTGTTTGTTTTTGGTGAGGTTTTTTGTTTTTCGTTTTTCATTTTTTGTTTTTATATTTTAATTATTTTTAGATAGATTTGTATGTGTAGTGAAATATTTACCTTATGTAGACACCCTTTTTCGAATAGTCAACAGAAGTTTTCTCACTGAAAACGCTCTCAATTACACAAAAATAATCCTCGTTTTTAGACTCAACATAATGATATAATAATGTGTACTTTGTTTATAAAACATAAATACATAGGTCTACATATGTATCAATGTGTGGGTGTGGTTGTGTGAATTTTATGTATTATGTTTTACGTTATATAAACAAGACTCAACAGTTAGTATATAAAAGGCATGCATGCACATACATATGTATGTAAGTATGTATGTATGTATGTATGTATACAACGGTATGGCTACATACATACATAAGTACACGCATCCGCAGTATGCAAGCATACACACAAATGCACAAAATATGTATGCAACATGTAACTATGTATGTAGATCTATGTATGTATATATATAATTTTTTTCTTTTGTCAGATTGCAAAAAAAAAACTCGCAAACATATTGAGGACAACAACAAAGTGAGGTATAAACATTTTTCCCATTATTTTTGTTTTTGCATACTCAAATAAATATGATATATTAAGATATACCAAGAGAGAAATATATCTGTTTAATATATATTAATATTTCAATGGAAAATAATAATGGGAAAACAAAATCAGCATTTAGATAGAGTAGATTGTTTTATATATCTCTCTGAAAAAGCAATATATCATATCACTAGTTCAGACATATTGCTAATATGCCTTTCTGCGAGTATGGATGTGTGTGTGTGTGTGTGTGTGTGTGTGTGTGGGAGGGGGGGTTTGCGTATATGTTGGATGTGTGTGTGTGTGCGGAAACGGCCGATGTTGTTGTTATTCGTTTGCTTGTTTTTGTTTTGGAGATGTAATTATGGCGTTTGTTTTTCTTCATTTACATTTATGTATATTATATTATATCTTTTTGCTTTTTGAAATTAACCATTTGGTTATGTTGAAATACGCATTTAATAATAAGAAGGGGTGTAGTAGTAGTTGTTGTTGTTGTTGTTTTTTGTTGTTGTGCTGCTTGATTGCTTGCTTGGATTGGATTGAGGATTGTTTAATTCACAACAGTAGTTAATGGAATTTGACGCGCTCTCTTTGTCTCCTCCTCGTTGATTTTCTGTTCAATTAGATACTGCGCTTTGGCAATGGCACTCGGCTGACCAGTTATGGTTACAATGCGATTTCTAGTGCCAGGTGCGAATATGCCCTTTTTGGAAATTTGCACATTTGCGCCAGAAACATGTTGGATTTCAACTAAACTACGACCGTTTGGACCTGCAATATTTGCATCAGATGGTGTTAATATTATTAAAAATAAAATATGCATATGTGTACATAAACACTTTTATATCATGTATATGTACATACATACATATGTGTATATGCATGTGTTTGTTATGTATATAGAAATCACTTATTTCCTAAGGTACATACTCGTATATGTGATTTGGAATTTTGTGAAAATATCAATAAAAAAAAATGCTAAAAATATAAAACGAACTTTATCGGCAAATGTCTAACAATATGGGTCAGTTAGTAAAAAAAACCCAGCAAACTTTACACTGGCTTGAGCGTACAAAACAAACAACTGAAAATTGCAATATTTGCACTTTTACAATATACCTAGGGACATACAAATGTATGTGTGTATGCATGTGTGGGTGTGTGCATAATAATTTAAGAAAGAAATTCGTTACGACTCGAAGAATGTGATTAGTTGTCAAATGAACAGGGTAAAATTGTAAAATTGTCTAACGCTAAGGAAAAAACATTGGGATTTTATTATTCCCTTAATATTTAGACTCTTTAACGTGGATCATCAAATTTAGAACATTATTGAGGGGAATATGTAGTATCATTGCTATACGAATCACGGATCATGGATTGTGCTATGTGCTATGTGCGAAGAGGGCAAGAAGTTGACTAGAAATTTCGCTACTTATGTTCATATACAGAAAGACATATATAAATTGGGGAATTCTTTAGGGAATTGAATAGCAACATTTCCCCTAGAGTCACTTGGAATGTTATGGAATGTGGAACAATCGCTGTCTATCGTTATACAACACTACAACTAAGGCCTGCAGCTTAATAGTGGTACAAACGAATTGGAATTGAGTGTGGAGAAGGGAATGCTTGTGCTTTTGCTGGAAAACGGATTGCAATGTCTGTTGAGGAGCAAGAGTTGAGTTTGATTGTGGTGGTTGTAGTTGGAGTTGGAGTTGGAGTTGTTGCCTGGTTGTTTAATAGGAGTAATAAAAGGGTTGCCCACCTAAGACAGCGCCGATAATCACTTCGGGCACCTCTACGTTCTTGGAATCCTTGGCACCCAAATCTCCCGGAGTAGGACTCTTACTAAGTCCGCCTATCGATGCAGCAGCTCCCAACTGCGCGCTGCTGACCGTTCCGGTGGCACCGGTTAATCCAAAGCTGTTGTTGTTTAGCGAAACAGGAGTTGTCGCAGGAGCTGTGGCCGATCCCAGATGACGGAATGCATCGAATTGCACCTCCAGCTGCGACGGCGTTGGACGAGTGGCCGCTGCAGCAGCGGCAGCAGCAACAGCATATTGCTCCAAATTGACTTGGCCAACAGCTCCAAAAACGTTGCTTGCATTGGCCGCTGAGGCCGCCGCTGCCGTCTGTTGATCCAGAGCAGCAACGCCAAGATAATTGCCCAGCGTCGGATGCGCTCCGTTGGCGTGTGTAACACCCACGCCTACACCCATGCCAAGCACTCCGTATTTGGCAAGCACACCCAGCGCAGCGCACACCTCAGTGGTGACCGTCTCCGAGTAGCCAGCACCCCGCATGGCAACCTGAAAGATGGGCTTCATCATAGTTGCAGCTCAAATAAACGAAAGGGCGATCGCAATTACCTTGATGTGTTCCAGCAGCTGTGTGGCCACTGCTAGATTGGGCGCCGGATTCGGTGCACCCAAGTTCAGTGATAGGTTAATGCCAGTGCCATTCACCAAGAGGCTCGCTGCGGTAGCCGCGCCACCGATTGTCGTGCCCAGCGTGGAGTTCAATGAGGCTGTGCTTGAGTTAATGGCATTCTGATTTGTGGCATAGGGAGAACCAGTTGGATTGAAGTTAGCAACGGGGCCATTCACATCAGCATAGGATACGTTTAAGCAGGTGCCCGACTGTGGATCCTCAACTATCTTCGATAGTATCATCTTGCAGGCATTCTTGTTATTCTCCTTATCACCAATGATGGTGATGCAGCGCTCCTGGAGAGACACATCCTTCGGCTTCTGCGAGATCTGCACATAGGAACCGCTCTCCTCTTTAATCTGCTTGATGAAGGCGCCGCCCTTGCCAATTATCATGCCGGCCGTAGAGTTGGGCACCAGTATTTTGACCTGCTTATCACGTTCCTGCGCCTGCTTGGACTCCGCATCAATGATTTTTGTGGTCAAGTCAGGCTTCTCACGTATCTTATCCATTATAAAGTCCACCACAGTCATGATGCCCTCCACTGAGCCCGTGATAAGGCACACGCGCTCAGTTGTACCTGGCCATTAAAGGATGTTAGGAATAGAGAGCTATAATGACCATCAAACTACCCTCAGCCCGCAGCCGCTTACCTGGATAAAAGTCGTGCGACTTGGACATCTTCACTCTAGCACCCGTGTCCTTCTGCAGCGAGGCAATTGTCTCGCCACCCTTGCCAATGATGGCCCCGGAGGCGACCGCAGGCACCAGAATCTTCATGTGAAATGTGGTGTCGCCTGAAAGTTCAAGACAAGTTCATACAATGAACAACTCATGAATGTTCACTTTTAAGCCAATTTTACATTGACTACCGTTGCACTGATTAATTCTTTAATCAACCACATATACATTTTACGCGTTTTTGGCAGCATTGCTATTATAACAAATCTTTGTTATAAGCTAAAAGTGTAAAACTCTAGAAATGACAGTCACTCTACATCTCATCAGTAGCACAAATGTCGATTGCAATCGTGTTCGAAATGTATTTTTTTTTTTGTTGGTTCTTACTTTATATTATTATTATGTTTTTTTTTTTGTTAGTTCTTGCTTCTGAGTAGAGTTAAATTAGTAAAATTGAACTTGTTATTTGGGTGAGGGGAAGAATCGACTGTGTGCTGATAATTGTGTTGTTGTTGCTGTTGCTGTTTGCTTTGTTTTTAATGAGAGTCGAGTAGTTCTGATGCGCTTGAAGATGAGGATGCAACACACAAAACAAGCGAGGCAAATGAGAGAGAGAAACCGAAACCACAAAAATCCAAAAGCAGAAAACATCATCTCCATCTTAAATGTGGGTCAAGGGGTCAGTTAAGCTGGTCAGTTGGTCCGGTCAAATGGTGAAATGGTCAATTGGACAAAGACGATTTAGAGTTAATGTATTGCAAGTTGGCAACATTTATCGTTTAGCTGTGATTAAGCACGATAGTATCAGGTTAAACCGAAATAAGTAGATAGAAGAGAGAAAGAAATAGAGAGATATTAAAGAAACATGAACCAAATCAATTGTTGGAAACATAACTTATGCTTTTTCGCAATAGAAAGATGGATTTGAATGGTATTTAATGAAAGTATGACAAAGCTTACCATGATGATTATGATTATTGTTATTATTTTCAATTTCAACCTCAATTCCAGAACAAACTGACTCACCTAAAACGAGAATATAAATAAACGAAAACATTAGTTTATGTTAGATAATTAAGACCTCGATTAAGTAGTTCTACATCAAGGAAACATAAGTCAAAGAAGTGTTTTTGGTGTGACTCTGACTGCGCCTCTGTGTGTGTGTGTGTGAGATACATATGTATGTTTGTGTTTTGGATATGTGTGCTGATGAATATACATATAGAGAGCTTCAAATTATTGTCTTCAATCACGGAGATTAGCGAGTCCAAGATGTGTTAAGATGTGTTGCCATAACTAAATTTAAAGATACAACATGCTCGAATGCAGCACAAGCAGCATAAATTGCAGTAGTCGGTCAACATGTTGGATCACCAATAAACAATAAAATTTCAATTTACAAAATGTGTCAAGCGGAGATTGTCTATCACACCGAGAAGAGCAGTGGAGATAATAGCAATGAAAACAATCGCGTGGCATCTACCTGCTATTTGCTTCGAAGCATGGAGAACCAATCTTAGCACCAACCTTAGCACCAAGTGAGCAACCACCCATTGACATACTGCCTCTGCCCCGAGATGAGCCAATGGATTTTACTCTTCTTGTCTCGGTTAGGCTGTGTCCTTGCCTTCGTCAAGCCCGACATGGCCGACAGAAAAAAGAGCAGAATAATCGAAGGAGCGGACTACGAGATAAAGTACTATTGTACCGCAAGGAGTACAATTGATTTACAATTTAAACGTATTTCTCTAATTGTAGCATCAAATGTTTCAACCAGGCCTCCCCCTCTCAATGAGCAGCTGGCCATATTTCTAATGGTGGGACTGGCCCCAAAGTGCAGTGCAATATAGTAGAACAAAGTCTGTTGCTGCCACCACAATTGACTTTTTATGAGTCACAAAGGAGGGCAGCTCCTGATTTTGGTTGTTAGTTGAAACTGTGTCGTTGTCTTGTGACAAATATAGTAGCACTTGCAGGCATGGGACAAATACCCGAGTGCGTGCACATCTATGTGACATATAGTCAGATACTTATACTCGTAGTAGGACATGAAAGAGGGCGTTCCGTTGCTTACCCCATTTCCTATGCATGGCAGGCAGTACGAAAAGGCGGACTACAAACTAGGCTAACGACAACAACCCTCGACAGGCTAATAGAACAAAGGGGTTCCTTGCTTCACTGAAGCTACTGCATCCAAAAATTGTAAAAGCATTGCGAACCACGCAACAAAAGCGCATGCAAATATTTGGGCATAAGATAAAAGTAAAATAATGTAGTATGTACTTATGTACACATAAATAAATTATGATGTATATATGAGTCTTGATCTGGCGGTATATTTATGTGTGCGTATAAGTGTGCAAGTATGTTTTGTCGCTGTTATACAATAGCAGTATTACATCAGATGTCATTTTGAACACTTTGACTTCATATTGATTGTTTGTTTAAAATTGATGAGTCGCCAGTAGCAGCCAATGTTGAGATATTGATAGTGATTGATCAACTGATTGATTGATTGATTGTTTGATTGATTGATTGATTGATTGATTGATTGATGCAGTTATTGTAGTTATCCTTTTTGTTCACATTGTTGTTGGTGAAGAGCGCAATAATTGTATTTAATCAATGTTGAGCAGAGATTGATAGCGAGAGAGAGGCAGCTAAATAAAGCATGTATTTAGTTGGTAATGTTGTAAATGAAAAGACAAAGAAGGATAGAAAGATTGAGAACGTGTAAGAGATTGACGAGTACTTTGAAGTTGTGCGCCACTTTGATTGGTAGTTTTTACTGAATTTGATTTCGTGTTTGATCAAACTCACCGTAGCACCAACAGGAGGCAACAGTCTTATAGCTGGCAGTTATTGCCGTTGTCTCATGGTTTTCAATTTGATGCTGATGCTGATGGTGATGCTGTAGCTGCTGCTCCTGCTCCTGCTCATGGTGTTGTACTGCAGTTGACGAGCTCTCCGTGTCGAGGGTTGTATTGACGTTGGCATTTGGGCTGATTTGTTGCATCTGTGTTTCCATCTGGCGATAGTGATGTTGATTATTGCTTAGAATTGGTTGGCTATGTGCAAATGTCTGTTGCTGTTGATGTTGCTGTTGCTGTATATGCTGCTGTTTTTGCTTATAGCTAAAAACGGCTAATGAATATGTAGCATTATGATGGCTACTGGCAATGCTGCTTTTGCCGCTGCTGCTGCTGCTGCTGTTGCTGATGCTGGTTCTGTTGGAGATGCTGTTGCTGTTGCCGCCGTTATTTATTGGTGAAGGCGATGTGGCTGAATTTGTTACTATCTTGGAATGCGGTGTTTGATACTGATTAGTATGATCTAATTGCGCCAAGCGAGTGAACGCTGAATGCTGATATTGGTATGCAGAATAGTCCATTTGCTGTTCTCGCTGTTGTTGCTGTTTTTGTTTTTGTCTTTGTTGTCGTTGACAGGTTGCGGTGCTTGTATAAAAATCTGTATCCATATGCTGCAACAACTGTTGGATCACAGTGTTTATTCCAGTAACACTATTCGTAATACTTTCCATTGTAAACAGACCCCAGCAAGAATCAGAGAGGGTGAGAAAGAGCACGCGAGAGAGAGAGAGAGAGCGAGAGAGAGAGAACGCGCGAAAGAGAGAATAGCAGAGTTGAATGTAAATTTTGACGCTTGTTAATACGTCTCTCTGACTCTTGCGATTTAAGTGTTCAGTCTTTTAAATTTTGTATTTATTATTATCGGTTTCACTTTGCTGAGTTTGCAGTTACATAGTATTGAATACGCACAGTTATTTTTGTAGTTATAATTTTTTGATTGGATTTGCTGTTGCCTCTCAGATTTGCTTTATTCAACGCGATTCCAATTTCAAAACTTGGACAATAAACGAAAAGAAAAAGAAATAGATATGGGTTTCAATTAAGCTCAGTTTCAAAAAGATTTTCAAATTGTTTGCAATTCAGAAAAACTTACAAACACACAAAGGATAAGATCTTGACTTGAAGAAGCGTTTATACGAGTCGAGAGAGAATCCCAGTGACTCAAACTAATTTGGCAACGCCTGTCGACGTTTGGTTTTATATTTCTCAATCAAATATCAACATTTTTATTATTATTATACAAAATTCTCAAATATTAGCTGTCCATCATTTTGATCTTTCTCTCGTTTTTGATCGTGTAAACGCAGCTCTAAGTTCTCGATTTGACTTGGCTGTCGCACTGTCGTCATCAAGATAATGGCTTTTGATGATGATGCTGTGGCTGTGTATAGTTGTTATACGAGTATAATTAAATCTAATTGACAGAAAAATACGCCGTTGGGTTTAGTACATTTTGTGGTGTTCGATTAGGTGGATTTGTCTTGAGTTGAGTTGAATTGATTGATCAAGATTGATTTGAGTTTGAGCTGGTTTTGCATTGATTCGATACTAAAGCTGCGCGCTGGATGGTTGTTGAAATAGTAGTAGAAGTTGTAGTAGTAGTAGTAGTAGTAGTAGTAGTAGTAGTAGTAGTAGTAGTAGTAGTAGTAGTAGTAGTAGTAGTAGTAGTAGTAGTAGTAGTAGTAGTAGTAGAAGTAGTAGTAGTAGTAGTAGTAGTAGTAGTAGTAGTAGTAGTAGTAGTAGTAGTAGTAGTAGTAGTAGTAGTAGTAGTAGTAGTAGTAGTAGTAGTAGTAGTAGTAGTAGTAGTAGTAGTAGTAGTAGTAGTAGTAGTAGTAGTAGTAGTAGTAGTAGTAGTAGTAGTAGTAGTAGTAGTAGTAGTAGTAGTAGTAGTAGTAGTAGTAGTAGTAGTAGTAGTAGTAGTAGTAGAAGTAGTAGTAGTAGTAGTAGTAGTAGAAGTAGTAGTAGTAGTAGTAGTATTAGTAGTAGTAATAGTAGTAGAAGTTGTAGTAGTAGTAGTAGGTTGTAGAGTCGAGTTATACAAGTAGGTTGTAGAGTCGAGTTATTCAAGTAGGTAGTAGAGTCGAGTTATACAAGTAGGGCACAAATAATTGTTATACATTAATGACGTTGCTGGCATGGCGGTGTTTCTTGGATGGCAATTAGAATTGTGTTGATTATATTATATATTGTTGGTAGTGCTTTTCGGTATGAGGCGCTCAGCGGTGAACGTGGCTTTTTATTCTGATAGTTATTGTGTGCTTAGCACTTAGTGGGCGTAAATGGGCGTACATTTTTACAACAACAGCGACAACTAAAATCACATCAACACAAAACATTCACATTAAGTTAGAGTGGGACAACGAGAAAAGAGAGCGAGAGAGACAGAGAGAGAGAGAAAACGATTTTGGGGAGTGCACATCTGTTCACACATACATAGTAACGGGTCTAGAGGCAGACTCTTATAACTGGACTCTGCCAGAAGAGGAGGTTATGACGTGGCGGCAACAGCAGCAGAGCAGATGCAGCAGTAATTATTGTTTGTTGATTGAAGTGCGTTTTTAAACGATTGTTTATTGATTGACTGATGTTGATTGTACGATACGATTGCACGATCGCGGTCGTCATAGACACTTTGACGACTGATGATGGTATTCATTGAGTTGATGTATATATGTATGTACATAATAATAGTAGTAAAAAGAACGATTTTTAAACTTTTGCGACTGATGATTGAATGTTATCAGCTACATTTTTGTTGTTGCTTATGCTTCGCTCCTTTTGGTGATATTGTTTTAATAATAATAATAATATAACGGTAGTAATAAATGGCATGTTTTGCAATTGCTGTTCAATTTGTGCTATATATAGATAGTATGTCCATGTATAAATAGAGAGTATACGACAGTAGTAGTAGTAGTAGTAGTTAATGACGAAAATTACACAACATCCAAGAATGGAATGGAAATAGGTGGTTGTTTGACATTAAAAGTATATTACTATGACATTTCCAAAGCTTTACCATTCAGCCGTGTTCCTATCGCTCTCAAATCCTTTATTCCTCCTCCTTTCGTTCAGAAAGCGTGTTTGTGGTTCAGTTCAGTTCAATTCAGATTAGTTCAATCTGGATCACCAAGCAATCCCGGTTTGAATGCCAGAAAAAGATCCAGATCCGTATGACGATGCTGATTGATTTGTTGTTGGGTTGCAACCAGATTCACTTATAAGTTGTATTTTCAATTTTCAATATAGATTTTATTTTATTTTTTTGTTTGTTTTTTTTTTTTATCAGTTTTCACAAATGATTTATTTTGTTATTACGTATCACCCAAAATTTGTGTTTGGTTTTTATTGCGGGAATGCTGCTGCTGTGAGTTCAAGACAATTTGATTGATGGATATATAGTCATTGATAGTACGATTAAGTCATTCTTATTATTGTAATTTATTATTAACAACTAATCAATGTGCTGCCATTTCAACAACAAATCTGCGTGTGCATCTCTATATATGTACTATGTATGTATTTATGTGTGTATGAGAATATGTTCTTGAGTTATTCTTTTGGAACATTCGTATCGATTGTAAGTAGATTTGTTTCAAATATTATTTTAAATATATTTATGTTTTATTCATTGAAATGTTTCTTTCATTCCTGTATTCTTGTATTTGTACATCTAATAGTTGGTGCAAATTAATATTGATATGAACAGTAGTGATGAACAATACAGCAAATATGAAAAATAATAATAATACTTAATGCAATATTTAGATGAGACCAGCAACAAAACTCAAACAGCAGAGAATATTCGTTGATATCAAATTGAAGAATCAATAACTTACTGAAGCCGAACAATCTAAGCTGTGACCTCGTTATTGTCAGAGTTGCTGTAATTACCAGCTTAAATTAGCATGACCAGGAAGTGGGGAATTGCTATGGATAACTCTAATCGACAAAAGAATAAAAATGAAAAAAAAAACAAAGCTAAAACGAGCCAGTTACTTTATCATTTTATCGTTTTGATGGAAATTCGTCAACAAAGTTAAAAGTTAACAATGATGTTGTTTTCAATAATATACAATAACAATTATAATTACTAGTTGGCGCAAAAACTTTACATCTTTACATAAACACATATGTACATATTAATTGGATAAAAAAGAAAATTGGAAAATATAATATTTAATAATTGTTACAAAAATGCAGAGAATTAAACAAACCTAAATACCCAATTCCCCACCTGCATGGTGAGAGCATGCAATCGCTCATTTGTAATAACAATACTCGAATATGAGATCATCCTCTCACCCTGATATCGTTGTTGTTGTGACGAAAGCTCATTGAAGTCAGAAATGTTGATTGCCATGACTAATCAAGAAGGCAACGAGAAACATGCATGATCGACTCTACGATACCTGCACATCTCTTTTCGGATATACCAATATAATAAATTCAACAATAGTTCGAATGCTGCGGCTCCAGCACTGCGTCTTACAAACATTATCATTTGGCACTAATTT